>NC_053043.1:24403935-24635660 GCF_003473485.1 Medicago truncatula | reverse complement strand
AGCATCCCTTCTCATGGCTTGAGCAATCACTTGCTCATTGATTGTTACAGGAATCCCCATGACGTTTGATCTAATCTCAGTCCCAGTGAAGGCGAGTAGACCCATTTCTTCTCTGGTTTTTCCTTCCAAAGTAGGATCAACCAGAATCAACTGAGCTTCTTCTTGTTTAGCAGCAACTTTGTCAAAAATTGAAGCTCTTACCCAGAATTGTCTGACCAGCACTTCGTAAGTAGGACCATTGAGAAGACTGAAGTAACTCATCAGCTTCTGCTTCTTGTAGAACTTTACCAAGTCGCACCCATGGTGAGTTAGAGAAGCGAAATCCACTGGATTTTCCGCTTGAATGATTAACTCCCATTCCTCAATAGACATAGTTCTTCCTTTGATCTCATATGCTGGAGTATCTATATCCATATTTGATGACGAACCACCAGCAGAACTTGAAGATGCCATTGATTTGAAGTAGTTTTAGGGTTCTAAGGTGTTTTGAGAGGTTGAGTGAATGCGCTTACTTTCGCAGAGGGTTGAGAAGAAAATAGAAAGTGTTTGTTGTGAAGTGAGAAGTGTGTGAATTGACTTAGTGTTTTTATTAAAACGTTTGCAATTCAGAAGGGACAAACAAACACAGCATTAATGACAAATTGGGGGCGCGTGTAAGTATGTTAAAAAGCAAATAAAACATCATTGCCCTTTTTGTTATACTCCAATACAAATAGACCACGTCAGAGACTCTTCAGAAAACTACCTTTTGGGTAATGGGACAGCTGTTACATAAAGTAACTACCAACGTTCCCACTAACCATGCTATTCAGAAGAAAAGAATACCACTTCTGAAGTTTTAGTGCTGACGTCATCTTCAGAAGCACATTTTCCTCGGAACCTCAGTGAAGAGCTTCTGATGAACCAAATGCTTCTGAATAAACTTCAGAACCAAACTTCTTATTCAGAGGCAAGCAATTTTTCAATCAGACACAAAATGCATGTTCAAATTTTTCTTAATAAAATCAAATCTTTCAACAGATAAAGGTTTTGTAAATATATCAGCCCATTGATGTTCAGTATCAATGAATTGTATATCTAAAATCCCTTTTTGAACATAGTCTCTGATAAAATGGTGTTTGATTTCAATATGCTTGGCTCTTGAATGTAGAATTGGATTCTTTGACAAACAAATAGCAGCAGTATTATCACAATAAATGGGAATACTGTTAGCATTAATCTGATAGTCTTCCAACTGATGTTTCATCCAAAGTAGTTGTGTGCAACAACTTGCAGCTGAAATGTATTCTGCTTCTGCTGTAGACATAGCAATAGTTGCTTGTCTTTTGCTTGCCCAGGATATCAGATTCTCTCCCAGGAATTGACAATTTCCACTGGTTGATTTTCTTTCAATCCTATCACCAGCATAATCAGCATCACAGAATCCAATCAACTTATAATCTAGGGATTTCCTATACAGGAGTCCAAGATTAGTTGTTCCTTTCAGATACCTGATTAGTTGTTCTCTAGGATCTGATTGAAATCTTGCACACAAGCATACACTGAATAAAATATCAGGTCTAGATGCAGTGAGGTATAACAGAGAACCAATCATACCTCTGTATAGCTTCTGGTCTACTACTGTTCCAGTATCTTCTTTGCTTAAGGTGCAGGTTGGATGCATTGGAGTGTTCATCACTTTACAATCTTCTAGCTTGAACTTCTTCAGAAGCTCCTTTGTATATTTTGTTTGATGAACATATACTCCTTCTTTACTTTGGTTGATTTGAATTCCAAGAAAGAATTTCAATTCTCCCATCATACTCATTTCAAATTCATCCTGCATTAACTTAGAAAATTCTTTGCAAAGAGATGCATTAGTAGAACCAAATATTATATCATCAACATATATTTGCACAATCAAAATATCTTTCTTAAGAGTCCTTCTGAAGAGTGTTGTGTCAACTTGTCCTCTTTCAAAATCATTTTTAATTAAGAAATTACTTAGTCTATCATACCAAGCTCTAGGAGCTTGTTTCAAGCCATATAGTGATTTCTTAAGTTTATAAACATGGTCAGGATGCTTAAGATCCTCAAACCCAGGAGGTTGTTTAACGTACACTTCTTCTTCAATGACACCATTAAGAAAGGCACTTTTGACATCCATTTGATATAATATTATGCCATGATTAATTGCGTAGGATAGAAGTAACCTGATTGCTTCCAATCTTGCAACTGGAGCAAATGTTTCAGTGTAATCAATGCCTTCTTGTTGACTGTAGCCTTGAGCAACAAGTCTGGCTTTGTTTCTGGTTACTTCTCCTTGTTCATTCAGCATGTTTCTGAATACCCATTTTGTTCCAATAATGTTCTTCTGAAAGGGTTTGGGTACCAGATCCCACACATCATTCCTTTGGAATTGATTTAGCTCTTCTTGCATAGCTAATATCCATCCATCATCTGAGAGAGCTTCTTCAACAGTTTTAGGCTCAATTATTGAAAGCAGTCCTATTAATGACTCTTCTTGTCTAAAATGTGATCTTGTTCTTCTAGGACTATCTTTGCTTCCAATGATTAGCTCCTCAGGATGTGAAGATTTGTGCTTGAATTTAGGTTGAATAACCTGCTGAGTGTTATCTTGAAAGTCCTCAGAAGCACTTTCATTCTGTACTATTGGGCTAGGTTCTGCTTCTGAATTAGACTCAGCTTCTGGAATGATTTCAGCTTCTGGACTAGATTCAACTTCTGTATACTTTTCAGAATCAAAAGGTTGATCAGATTCTGATGCATCTTCAGAATCAGTTGTACCTGCATTACTTTCACTTTGCTCTGAAGTTTTACTTCCAGGCTCTCTATCATCAAATTTTACATGCATAGATTCTTCAACACATTGTGTTTCTGAATTATACACTCTGTATGCCTTTGACCTTTCAGAGTAACCTAAAAAGATTCCTCTTTGAGCCTTGGCATCAAATTTCTTCAGATAGTCTTTAGTGTTTAAGATGTAACAAGTACATCCAAACTGATGAAAGTAAGAGATATTGGGTCTTCTTCCTTTAAAGAGTTCATATGCTGTTTTCTCCAACATAGGTCTGATATAGATCCTATTTTGAATATAACATGAAGTATTGACTGCTTCTGCCCAAAAATGTTTAGCTAAGTTGTTTTCATGGATCATGGTTCTGGCCATTTCTTGTAAGGTTCTGTTCTTTCTCTCTACAACCCCATTTTGTTGTGGAGTTCTAGGAGAAGAAAACTCATGGAGAATCCCATGTTTTTCACAAAAAAGTTCAAATGGCTCATTTTCAAATTCTCCACCATGATCACTTCTGACTTTCAAAATTTTCAATTCTTTTTCAGATTGTATTTGAGTGCAGAAGCTGCTAAACACTTCACATGCATAGTCTTTACTTTTAATGAATTTTACCCAAGTCCATCTGCTGTAATCATCAACAATGACTAATCCATATTTACTTCCATATAAAGATGCAGTGTTAACTGGACCAAAAAGATCAATATGGAGTAATTCTAAGGGTCTGGAGGTTGATACAATGTCTTTAGATTTGAAAGAACTTTTCACAATTTTCCCTTTCTGACATGCACCACAAAGTGCATCTGAATGATAATCAATGTTAGGCAATCCTTTGACCAGTTGTAACTTGCTAATTTTAGAAATTAATCTCCAATTAGCATGTCCCAACCTTTTATGCCATACCCATTTTTTATCATTCATTGACAGAAGGCAAACTACCTTCTGATCAGCCAGATCAGAGAAATTTATTTTATAGACATTCTCAACTCTCTTTCCCTTGAATGTAATGGATTTGTCATCCTTGTTGACTAGTGTGCAGTTGGTCTTACTGAACGTTACATCATACCCATTGTCACAAAATTGACTAATGCTCAATAGGTTATGCTTCAGACCATCTACTAGCCACACATTATTAATTGAGATGGAGGAATTACCAATAGTACCTGTACCAATGATCTTTCCAGTTTGGTTGCCAACAAACTTCACTTCTCCTCCATCTTTCATTGTAAGGGTAAGGAACAAAGCTTTCTCTCCAGTCATGTGCCTTGAACATCCGCTGTCTAGGTACCATGACCTTTGTTTCTCTCTTGCCCTTAAGCACACCTGCATTTTTGGCCAATTCAGATTTAGGTACCCATATCTTCATGGGTCCTTTTGGGTTAGTTTTGGAGGTTTTACTTTTCCTCCCTTGTACCTTAGGGTGAATGCTGAGTGGCTTCTGATCATTCAATACTTTAGGTTTGACACCTTTTGGTATTGTTTTCTTAGAAGCAGTAGCTGCTTTGTTCTTCTAATCCTTTTGTTTTGGGATTTTAGATTCTGGTTTAATCAGATTCTGATGAACAGGTTCTGATCTTTTCAGAATTTTAATCTTTTGACTCTTAGGATCAGATTTTGTTATCACCTTGATCTTAAGGTTTTCTGGCTTTGATGTGATCTTAGCCTGTGAACCAGAAGCTTCAGGTTTTGACTGAACAGCAGTTACAGCATTTGTACCTTCAGGCACAAAGGTGGATTTCAATCCATCCTTGATACAATCACAGTAGCTCTTGAGACTGTATTCTTTGGATTTCTCCTCAGAATATCCAATCCCTTTGCCTTTGTTCTTGTATGTGCTGTAGATCATAGAAGCAACTTTGCTTCTGTCTATTCCAGCCATAATAAAATCATCCAAGGCAATCTCATGTTTATTGCCTGAACCTTTATCACATTTTTCTTGTAGCTTCTGACAAAGACTCTTGAGTCTATCTTCATATGTTGTTGATATGAGGTTAAACCCTTTGAGTTCTTCTTCATAAGCTTTCAGTTCCAATAGAGTTGACTTTTGTTGTTTCATCAAATCAACATATTTTTCTTTTAAATCTGTCAACTCATTGGTTCTGTGTTCAAACAGTGATAAAAGTTCTTTTAGAGAATCAACAAGTTCTTGTCTAGGGATTTTGGAATATACCTCATTTTCATTTTCTGAATCTGATTCAGCTTCTGATACTGCTTCTGATGATACTGTTGCCACTAACCCCATGACTGCCTTAGCATCATCATCAGCTTCTTCTTTATCAGAACCAGATTCACTATCCAAATCTTCCCAGGTCGCCATCAAGCTCTTTTTGATTTGCTTTCTGAATTTACTAGAGTTGAAGCTTGATTTCTTGGATTTGCCTTTAAACTTCTCCTTCTGAAGATCAGGGCAATCAGCAATGAAATGACCAGGCTTCTTACAATTGAAGCATCCCTTCTGATCTTCTTTCTTGGAGTTCTTGTAACTACCTCTCTTGCTCAAAAATTTCTTCTGCTTCCTTGCCAGATACTCAAGCTTGTTGGACAGCATAGCCATCTTTACAGATTGATCTTCATCAGAATCTCCATCAGGTGATTCTTCTTCAGATTCACTGGCTTTGTAGGCTTTGGAAGATTTTGAGGTCTTTCCTTTAGATGGTAAAGCAATGGATTTACTCTTCTTAGAGGTTTCATGCTCATTTAAACTCATTTCATGCACTTTGAGTGAGCTAACAAGATCTTCAACACTTAAAGTATTTAGATCCTTAGCTTCCTCAATAGCAGTTACTTTGGGTCTCCATCTTGAAGGTAAGCTTCTCAAAATCTTACTAACATGATCAGAAGCAACATAGCTTTTCTTCAGTATTTGCAATCCAGAAACTAAAGTTTGAAATCTTGAGTACATTTCTTCTATACTCTCATCATCCTTCATTCTGAAAAGTTCATACTGATGAACTAGCATCAAAGCTTTAGCCTCTTTTACTTTCTTGCTGCCTTCAAAGTTTGCACATAGAGAAGCAAACATAGCGTTCGCAGTAGATTTGTCACTCATCTTCATGTATTCGGTGCGAGGTATAGAAGCCACAATGATTCCTCTTATCTTGTAGTGTTTCTTATAAAGCTTCTTCTGAGCAGGAGTATGTATTCTTCTGTCTATAGCAGCTCCTTCTTCATCCAAATCCAGATCATCAACTCCATCTTCCAGTATGTCCCATAACTCTTCATCCAATCCCATGATAAAGCTGTACATATTAGTTTTCCACCATGAAAACTCTTCTGGATTTCCATTAAACTTTGGAGCTTTTCCAGAGTCTGTTTTCTTGTCAGCAGTATCATAGTCATGCTTGACACTTGTGTATTTTGTAGTAACTGATTCCTCATCTCCAGACATGTTTTTCTAATAGATCTTGAACTGTAACACGGTTAAGTGCTGTGATAACAGAGCAAGCTCTGATACCAATTGAAGGTGAAAAACACAAGAAGGGGGGGGGGGGGGGTTGAATTGTGTTTTCTTTTTCTCTTAAAAAAAAATACTTCTTCTGATAAAACTTCAGAAGCAGTTTGATTGCTTCTGATGAAATGATCAGAGTCAGATTGCAGCGGAAAAGAACAGAGCAGAGAAAAGAAAGACAAAGACACAAGCAGTTATCCTGGTTCCTTCCACAACACGGAAGTAGTCCAGTCCCCCTTGCACTTCCAAGGAGATTTCACTATAATCACAAAGATTACAACTGCTCAATACTTTCTAAGTATGAGACTTCACAAAAATGCTCAAGCACACACGCAAGAGTCTTCCAATGCTCAAGCACTAAGCAAGAGACTTCTAATGCTCAAGCACGCAGGCAAGAGACTTCTAATCAAACAAAAATACAGAGAATTGAGTTTGAATTGAACACTTGATATACAATCAGTGGTGTTCACAATACAATACAGAAAAGACTCTAGACTTTGAATTTCTAAGATGTATCAAATCAGTGCAGAAATTCAGTGTGCTTTTTAGAATCAAATTGACAGAGTTTTGGCGCTTTTGAACTTATGTATCTCTGTTTAATCTTCAAGTCTTCACTCCTTTATATAGAGGCGTGAAAGAGACGTTGAGATAATCAGCACGTCTAAAGAGTCGTTTGAAATCCTTTGATTATCCACCAGTGATCCTTTGCCTGATTTGGGTGTAGTCCTTTGAAGAATAAGCTTCAAATTCATTCCCATCTTGAGTGTACAAATTCTGCAGGCATGGCTGTTGTTTTGTCTTGTAGCGTAGACAGAAAACAGAGTAGTGGAGGTAGTGGTTGTACACTTGTACTTTGTCAACTCTATTAACGAGAGACAAGTGCTCAGTGCTATCCATATATCCGTTGATACCTCCCTTCCAATTCTTCGTTCTTCTTGGATAAGACCGAATTGAGAATCAGCTACTTTGAATCTTCAGTTTGATTAAAGGATCAAACGTAGCTTCTGGTGAAGATATTGCTTCTGATGAAAACTTTTGCTTCTGATGACCTTCTGCTTCTGATGACGTCATTACTTCAGAAGCACTTCAGCTTCAGGAGCAGTTTTCTTCAGATGCTCAGAATTTCTTTTACATTCCATTGTTCTTCCAAGACCTATTGAAATAACTTGAGTAGCCTTTGGTCCTGTACACTTGAACAATTATTAGTAATAACCAATTGACAATTTTTAATACCTTGTTATCATCAAAACTTAATAAGGTTCATTGTGAAACACATTTTGTTCCAACAAAGATAACTTGCATGTTTGATCCAAAAAATGGCTTCCGCTAAACCATTTCTAGCAGAATGTCCTAATTCAAATCGACCACCATGTTTTACCGGAGATCATTATGATTTCTGGAAAATTAGGATGACAACGTATCTAGAAGCCCAAGGTGAAGAAATTTGGGATGTTGTTTGTAACACTCCGTTATCCCAAAGCAATTAAATATTAAATAATACATCAGAGTATATCCCAAACGGGCATGTCACACTACTTTTCAAAATTTCTTAAATAGAATATAAAACTATTTAATTTAAGCTCAATAAATTGCAACATAATGTTTTTCATTAAATAACAACATCAACATCCATGTTTAATACTCCATTAAATATCCTGGCATAAAAGCCTCATCATGAAATTCAACAATCAATAAAAGGGCTACATCATCATGTTCCAAAAATTGATACATAAGGAATGAAATAAGTAAATCCCATCTCGTACATATCAGAGCCCTAGACATTGAGCCACCACCTACTACTCAGGATCACCTGCAAGTTACCCATAGAAAGGGCAACATTTTCAAGCAGAAGGGGTGAGATTCACAACAATAAATATAGATATAAAATTCATCAATTGAATCTAACACCCTAACATAATAATAATTATTAAATATAAATATATATTTCATAATCAACAACATCAACAATAATGGTATTTACAACCAACAACAACGACTCATGCAACTACTCGACAACATCGCTAAGATTCCTCGACTATGCGACAATGCACATGCATGTGGTACCAATTTACAGGGCAGAAGCCCTCGCCGAATTTTGAATGGTTAAAGCATTCATCAGGGCATAAGCCCTCACCAATTTGAACAATGAAGTGTTCCAGGACATGAGTCCTCCAGCTTTGAACGACAAGGCGTTCCAGGGCAAGAGCCCTCCCGCTTTATATGCTTATGCAATGGACTCCACTTGTGTATATCTACATACAACTTAACAATGCAATGGACTCCACTTGTGTATATCTACATACAACTCCACAATTCAACAACATGTATGATTTAATTAATGTAAATATACATCACAGTCATCAACAGATCATCATAATCAATCCAACAATCCAGAAAAATACACAATTAGTCATAATTATGCTCAGACATCAAGATCATTCAATTAAATAACAATCAGCATTCAGAACTGGGCAACTCGCCTCGTGAGCTCATCTGCTAGCTATGGCGAACTCAGGAAATGGGTTACTCGTCGTGGCGAGTACGAGGCGAACAAGAAAAAGGGTGCTCTCGGGAGTTTTGACATTTTTCTCACTAAATCTTCATTTTTAAGCTCACTATTCATCTTTTTAATCTAAAAATTGTCCCCGTCCTCTCTAAAATCATCTAGGCACTCAAAACTAACAAATATACACCTTATAAAAACAATCTGAAAATCAAGATTCTCACTCACTAACTCGCCATGGCGAGTGGTTCTGCTCGCGAGGCGGGCTATGAAGATTGCTCACTCGCGAGGCGAGACAAGCTACTCGCCGAGGCGAGCGATGAATCTCAACACAGACAGAATGCAGGTTTTTCCCCAAAATTCCAATTTTCTCAATTTCACTCCCCAAATCAGTTTACAGATGTGAAATGAAATGTTGTATGCAACCAGAACCTATTTCTAACAGCAAAACAGTAATCTCTACACTCAATTCACTCAAAAACCCAATAATTCAACATAAACCCAAAAATCCCCAATTCCTACCAATAACCTGTTAAATCAAAATCAGAATTCAATATTGTCGCGTCATTTTTTGGAGATCAAGGCTATTTGATTAGCTTTTGACTCACATATTATTTCACGACTGAACATTTAATTTTTTATGAAAAGGGGGAAAAAGTTCAAACTACCCCATTTTGAAAAGATTTTGGGTTCGGGCGTTAGTTCCATAAAGGGAAGGTATTAGCACCCTTTATGTCCGTAGTACTCTACGGGAACCTCTTGATTTTATTTAATTAATGTACTATAACTTGCTTGCTTTTGAAAAAAAGTTAATGTGATGATTAAAAGGAAAGAAGAAAGTGAGACCTAATTTATCTACATTTTTATTGATTTGGAAGGACATGGTCCTTTGCCTACGTACCCGTGAGGGATCAAAACCTCGTAGTTCGGGGTAGAAATTGACGTTTGATTGATTTTGTGTTTTTTATAAGTTTTGAAAAAAAAAGGTTTTAAAATGAAAAGTCTAGTGGAAAATAAAGATTTGTTTGTGTTTTTTAATTTAAATGAAAATAGACTCGAAGTAGAATTAAATTGATTAATGTTTGATTTAAGAAAATAAAATAAAAAGAGGATCACTTGATTTTGGAATCAAGGTTTATTATGAAAAATATTTTTTTGATTTTTGATTATTTGCATGTTTTTGTTGTTTTTGGAATATTAAATGAAAATTAAACTAACGGAGCAATAAAAATAAAAGCGCGTGGATTTTTGTAGTGACGTTGGTTCACCACAAAATCCGTAATCTAATTTTTTTTTCATTTTTGGATATATATATATATATATATGACTAATACCTCAAAATAGTCCTTGAATTTTGAAAAATCGGTCAATTTCGTCCCTGAATTTTTCGAAATATCAAATTAGTCCCTGAATTTACAAAATGTCAATCAAATTAGTCCCTCCGTTAATTTGGTCCGTTAACGGAGGTGACGTGTCACGTTAACCTTTGACAAAGCTTACCACGTCAGATGACACGCAAGCAGGGACCAAACTGATTGATTTACACAAAATTTTGAAGGACGAAATTGATGGATTTACACAAAATTACAAGGACCAAATTGATGGATTTTCAGAAAATTGGCAACGGCTCTTTTCCTTCTTTGTGAGTAACGGCTCTTTCTCCACTTCCTCATTAAGGACTATTTCTTCCCCAAAGATATAAATTTGGAACCCTAATGTTATAATTCCTTACATAGAGTTCAAAATCCCCAAAATTTCTTCCATAAATTGATGTAAAATTTCTTCCCCAAAAACATATCGGTAGATTCAGTGTTTGGAATCATTTCATAACATAATGTATTGGTTCGAAATTTCTTCCCCACTTGTAGATTCAGTGTTTAGAATTGATGGGCGGTGCGCGGATGGGCAAAAACAACTACAACAACCGGTATTTATCTTCAAGCTCTATGTACAATGATGATGTGAGAGAGCTTCAATGTTGGTGTCCTAGAATTTGTGTTGTAAGAAGAGCAAACACTGTCAATAACCCAGGAAGGTCTTTCTATGCTTGCCCTCTGCATAAGGTTTGTTTAACAATGGTTATTTGATGTCAAAAAAAATTCAATCACATTGGTCCTTGAATTATAATCATATCAATCATTTCGATCCTCAAATTAATGAAAATACCATCAAATTGGTCCTTGAATTATCATAACAGAGATCAATGTGATCCTCTGCAACGTTTCGCCATCTTCTCAATGTCCCACAAGCATAACTGATCAACATCCATTTTCTCCCAAACACAAAACTCACCATCGACGTATTGCAGCCTCTGGTACTCATCTCGCTCTAAACAACCACCGTGATGCAAAATTACCGTAATAGAGTCTTCCATCCTGCGAATTATGCTAACATCGTCAAAATCAAAAGCAAAACAACATAAAAAATGCAAATCAGACTTCAATACGAACCTCAACAAACTCTTTTTATAATTTGTTTAAATCAGGACGTGATTTCGTTCAAAAACGCAATCAAACACACAACAATCACAAACAAACAACAACGAAACATGATATGAAGTTAAAAGTTGAAAAATAATGCCTAAAACTAAAACCAAAAATCACAAAAAAACAGACACAAAACAGGGACAAACGAACAAGAGTGAATGGAAAACAAAGTTTAATGGCTATACCTTGACAAACCACAAAATCTGACTTCAAAACCGAATCTTTTCCAAGGATGATCGCCGGTGATGATGATGATTTTGGTGAAGTGAAGAGGGTGACAGTTTAGGCGGGAAGGTGAAAGGTTAGGGACTTGTTTGATGCTTCTGAGTGAAAATGTGAGGATGAAAGTGAATGGTAATAGAGGGGTATAATTGGAAACACAGGAAAAAAGAGACTGAAATGTTAAATATCGAATTTTGACAATTTCCATCAGTTTAGTCCTTGTACACGTCGCTGACACATCATCACTATTAACGGACATTTTGGACGGAGGGACTGATTTGATGGACGTCTGCAAAATTCAGGGACTAATTTGATATTTCGAAAAATTTAGGGACGAAATTGGCCGATTTTTCAAAATTCAAGGACTATTTTGAGGTATTAGTCATATATATATATATATATATATATATATATATATATAAGGCGGTAAAGAAATAAAGGGACACACACCCACACACTTTTCTCATTTATGTTTACATTGGACCTAAATACATTCTAATTGCTGGAAAATAAATAACAATAATTAAAATGCTAAATAGAAATAAAAAAATGCAAAAATGCTGAAAAGAAAAAAATGCAAGAAAATAAAAGAAATGGACAACCGAAGGGACAAAATTCCGTAGGGACTTTTCCGAAGGGACTTATTCCGAAGGGACTTTTCCGAAGGGACTTATTCCGAAGGGACAGAAAAAAGAGGGAGAAGAAAAGAATAGCTCGTTAACACAAGCTAAATAGGGAGAAGAGAGAAAAGTTCTTTGACAACTCAAGAGAACTTTTGGTGTGTGAAATTGTGTGGAATGAGGGCTCTATTTATAGGTGAGGAGGTTGATGAAAAATGGAAAGTTTGTTTAATGGAAATGATGGACAATTACGGTGAATTTTGAAAAAGGAATGTTTAAAGTTGACACTTGACTTGAAATTTTTTTAGACCATGGACATTTTATTTTTGGACCTATTGACACTTTGTTTGTTTTGGACACTAATTAATTAAAAAGAAATAAAATAAAAATAAAATAAATCTAATACGAAATAAAATAAAAACAAATTAAACTAAATTGTAAAGAAAAATAAAATAAAAAAATGGAAAATAAAAATTATTAAATATAAAAATAGTAACTAAACTTAAAATTAAAATTAATAAAAGATGGAAATTAGATAATGAAAATAAAAAGAAAATAAAGAGAGAAAAGAGGGTCCGACTCGAAATCAAAAATGAGGTATTTTAAAATACCTCCCTGCCGAATTTTTACTAAAAAATCAGAGATCGATCAGAGTCAAGTGACATGTGTCAGTGGGGCCTTAGGTAAAAAATTAGGGTATGACAGATGCCCCTATTTAAGTTTCTTCGTCTGGAAAGTTGAAGATGAAATCTTTTATTTGACGAGTCGAAGAAACTTAAATACAAAGTACACAATTTTTGACCTAAGATGCTATGAATGCATGTGATGCAATTTATGAATGCAGGATGATTTGACTCGAATGAGAAATGACAACAGATACCCAAATTCTTTGAGAAAGAGATCCGACTCCACTAGGGGGAATGTAGTTTCACTGGGGAAAAAAGTTGTCTACTATCTGTATGATAGATGTATGAAGACAAGAGTTGTATTACCTTACTACCCGTATGATAGTTGTATGAAGGCAAGATGAAAGAAAACATTGTCTACTATCTGTAAGATAGTCGTATTAAGACAAATGAATGAGATTACCTACTACCCGTATGGTAGTCGTATGACGGTAAGACGAAACAAGACATTGTCTACTATCCGTAAAATAGTCGTAGGAAGACAAATGACATAGATTACCTACTACCTGTATGGTAGCTGTAAGAAGGTAAGACGAAAAAAGACATTGTCTACTATCCGTAAGATAGTCGTATAAAGACAAATGACATAGATTAGACATCCTTTGACTTCACGCCGAGGATGACACTTTAGAAATTGAAAATTGAAATTGAAATTGATTAGTGACATGACTAGCACGGCTTCACGCAGGGGATGACACTTTTGAAATTGAAATTGAAATTGATTGACTAGTGTCATGACTAGCACAGCTTCACGCCGGGGATGACACTTTTCAAATTGAAATTGAAATGGAAATTGACTAGTGTCATGACTAGCACGGCTTTACGCCGGGGATGACACTTTGCTGATTAGAAGGTAAATGGAAGACTCTTATTTGTAGAAACTTGCGGCTTGACACAATGGTAAGTAAAGACTGAACCGAAGAGACACGACCGAATCGAGATTCTGGACGACTGATGCAATTATGTGTGAATTGATGTTGTGCATATGCTGTGTACGTATAAATGTGAAAATATTGATGAATGCATGATTGTATGAATGTATGGATGTGTGGATGTATGAATGTGTGAATATGCGAATGTGCATCTGCTTGACTGTATATACTTTATATGACAGGTGACTCGATGAAACGAGACAAGACAGGTAAGATGGGAGGTGGACCGATATCGCAGTACAAACACTCGCGAAACTTCCTTTGATATGATACTATTGTGAGCAAATCGAGCCGTTGATGAGGCAAAACCCGATACAAGGTAGAAACTGATGCCTCCTAGGGGTAAAGCCCATTGTTGATAAAAAGTCTGGAAGAAGTCGCCATTTGTAAACCGGCACAGAGTATCCTTCCATTGGTATGTTTCAGCAGTCATGTTTTTTTGTTTTATTTTTCTTCTGAAAATCTCTTATGGAGTGAAGCTGCTCTCGAGGTGGATGCTGATGTACACTTCACCTACTCACAAGTTCAAGGAGAGTGTGTTTGTTGTTCACACTTTTCAAAAGATGTAAAAAAAAAGTTTTGTATTTTTTTGAAATTTTTTGCTTTAAGTATTGCCATAAAAAAAGAAAAAAGAAATTATGCAAATAGAATAAACGAGAGTTCTGAATAAATGGGCACAAGCTCAAATTTGATGAATTGAGTGGTGGCCTGCCAAGAGCATGGCTCCACAGATTTATGAAAATTTTGGAAAAATGGTAAATGTAATGGGAAGGGTACATTGAACACAATAACCGCTATTCTCACTAACAACTTTGAATGCCCCTGTTCCGAGTCTTTGATCTGCAGATGCTTCGAATCGGATGTCTTTTGATAGCTGGATGCCCCAAGCGGATTGTGCCCGACCGGATGTAGTTGCTTTGTCTTTTTTATCCTTAACTTTTGCATAGATCGCCCTTTCGGGTCTTCAATCTATCAGGATAATCATTTTTGGTTCATGTCTCTAATTTTTGCCTGGACCGCCCTTTCGGGTTTTCAGTCCACCGAGACGCTCATTTTTGCCTAAGCCGCATTTTTAGGTTTGCGACTTATCGAGCTTTTTTTGACAAAGTATTTCTTGACTGCACCAGCATGAGTTTGTCACCATTTGTAGTCACAAGAGTCATTGCACATTGGGCCCTCATAGTTAGGCGTCCATTTGCCCCTGGAGTCTGGTTGGAAAGATAGTATCTTTTTGAGCACAAAGTCTCTTTCTTGAGTTTCACGGGGACGAACCTTCTTGTTGGAAGTTTGTTTCAAACCTCTTTTTGATATAGTTGCACAAGGTCATCACACATTTTAGTTCGATCAAGTTGGGACTTCAGTAGAACTTCTATTGACGGGACTTCGTCCTCTATGGGAAGCCCGACCTTCATGTTGTATATTGGGGAAGGAAGGGGGGTTGCCCCTATTGAAATGTGTACTGAAGCACGATATTCGAGAAAAGCGAATGGTAGCACCTCGAGCCAGTTTTCGTAAGCGATTGCCATCTTCTGGACTATCTTCATGATTTTTGTTTATAGCTTTGACGGCTTATGATGCCCCAGTATGTGAGAGTTTGTCGGGAGTCTCTTCACTTTCCTCTTCTTCAGCTGCGGATACAAGAAACTCAAAGTTGGTAGAGAGTACATGGTTAATGTGTTCAACGGGTTTATCAATGCATGATTTGATTATTGATTTTGACAAGTAAGTACAAGTTATGATTATGCAGATATTTGAGAATGATTAAAGATTTTTTTTGTTTTTGTTTTTTTTTTGTATTACCATTTTCCAAGAAAAAGTACAAAATGAAAACAAAGTCGGGATCAAAACGACCTTTTTATTAATGATTACAATTCTTAAAGCAAAAAGCCCTACACTAGTTCACTTTCATCTCGGGCGGGACGAAAGGATGTTTTTTTTTAAAAGATAGTAAACAAACAAACATATCACTGGAAACAAGTTGAGTAGCAGAAAAAGACATAAACATCGACCCAATTGCGGCTACACACTCGGATTCAAATTCTTGAAAGGCAAGACATCATCGTCAATCAGTTTCAGGACTTCAATCTTCAAGGAGAAACAATGCTCAACGTCATGACCTTGTGCCCCTCGATGGAAGGCACAAAAGAGGTCAGGTCTCCACCTAGCCGACAATTTTTTAGGTATCGGCGGAGGTGGTCTAGTCTGGACAAGGTTTCTTTCAAGCAAAGAAGGAAGCAGCTCCGCGTATTTCATATGAATCGGATCATATTGCGGTGTTTTCTGAGCCTGATGATGTGGATTGAATTGCGGATGAGCCTGTTGATGAGTCATTTATTATCTGTTTTTATATGTTATTTAGTTTAGTTTTAATTAGATTTTAGTTTATTTTATTTTAATATTATTTCCTTTTTGAGCTAGTTTACTACAAATTGCATTTTATTATATTTCAGGAACGAATATTGGATGGATTGAGTCTTGGAGCAAAAGAAAGGGATTTGGAGCTGATTCGGTACAAAAATATGAAGATTCGGAGACAAAAATACGTCTCCCTCAAGTCAGAATGTTGGCACGGCCCGTGCTAGGCTTGGCACGGCCGTGCCACCCTCCAGAACACCTTTTGCTGCTTTTGCTTGGATTCTGAGCTATTCTATTTTTGCGCGCAATCTCTCGTGGAATATTCTTGGAATATACTTGCTTAGATTTTAAGTCGAATGTGTGCTATAAATAGAGTAGCTAGCCATCACAAATATTCATCTTTTCTTGGAATGCAATATGTGACAATTGTTTTCTAATAAAAGTTCATTTACTTTATTGTTATTTACTTTTATGCTTTCTCTCTTCTTCTCCTTGTCTACGATGAACGTCAGTGAGTAGACTTCTCTTGTCTTGGGATTGTTGGATAAGTTTAATGACATAATCCTAATCAAACCAAGCTTTAAACCTTAATCTTATGTAACCCTAATTTCTTATCTGAATTCACCGTCTTAACATGGATCAACCATTATCAAACTGTGGAAACGAAAGTGGAGGGTTTGATAATTGTTTATCCATTATTCCAAATATCAATTCATAAAATGAAAGTGGAGCTTTGATATTCGAACAAGTGAATTCAGACAAGGATTGCAAAGTCAGCGAAATAGGCTTTGCAATCTTTGAGACATATAGTTTCGATCTTCAAGGGAACTAATAACAATCAAGTCAGCGAAATAGGCTTGGTTGTTAGAGGAACCAAAATCTAATAGTAATCAAGTCAGCGAAATAGGCTTGGTTGCTAGAGGAACATAAGAGAAACTGTCTTGAGAAATTAGGTCTAACATAAGGTTATAAGTTTAATAGTTTGGTTTGTGAAGGACTTGTCATTAGGATGAACCAATGATTCCAAGGCTTTTATCTTTTCTTTTATTTTCTTATAATTAAAAATCCAAACTTTTAACCTTTGAAACTTTCATCTAATCATTATTGAAAGTTAATTGAATTCATAACTCCCTGTCGGAACGATACTCTTATTTTACTACTTCGGTAAGACCGTGCACTTGCGGTTTTATCTCATCACCTGTCTTCGAGACAGTTGAGAATTCATGAGAAGAATTACCCTACGCACAATTTAGCGTTGGCTGCGGTGGTCTTTGTATTGAAGATATGGAGAAATTACTTGTATGATTCGAGATTTGAGGTGTTTAGTGATCACAAGAGCTTGAAATATTTGTTTGATTAGAAGGAATTGCATATGAGGCAGCGTAGGTGGCTTGAATTGCTGAAGGACTACGATTTTGAGTTGAGCTATCATCCAGGTAAAGCTAATGTTGTTGCAGATGCTTTGAGTAGGAAGACTTTGCACATGTCCGCTATGATGGTAAAGGAGTTCGAGTTGCTTGAACAGTTCAAAGATTTGAGCTTAGTTTGTGAGATGTCATCTAAGAGTGTGAAGCTAGGTATGCTGAAGATTGATAGTGTATTTCTGAAGAGTATTAAAGAAGCGCAAAAAGTTGATGTTAAGTTTGTAGACTTGTTGGTTACTAGTAATCAGACTGAAGACAGTGATTTTAAAATTGATGATCAAGGTGTATTGAGGTTTCGAGGTAGAATTTGTATTCCAGAAGATGATGAGATGAAGAAAATGATTCTTGAAGAGAGTCATAGAAGTAGCTTGAGTATTCATCCGGGAGCTACGAAGATGTACCATGATCTAAAGAAGTTATTTTGCTGGTCTGGATTGAAACGTGATGTGGCACAGTTTGCGTATTCTTGTTTGATTTGCCAGAAGTCGAAAGTTGAGCATCAGAAACCTGCTGGTATGATGGTGTCTTTAGATGTGCCAGAGTGGAAATGGGATAGTATATCCATGGATTTTGTGACGAGTGTTCTCATTTCCTTCCGATTAATATCAGTTTTCCTGTTTCTCAGTTGGCAGAGATTTATATTCTTGATATTGTGAAGTTGCATGGTGTTCCTTTGAGCATTGTATCAGATAGAGATCCAAGATTTACTTCTAGATTTTGGAAAAGTTTGCAAGAGGCTTTAGGTTCTAAGTTGAGGTTGAGTTCGGCGTATCATCCGCAGACAGATGGTCAGTCGGAGAGGACGATTCAGTCGTAAGAAGATTTGTTAAGAGTTTGTGTACTTGAGCAAGGAGGAACTTTCGATAGTTATCCTCCATTGATAGTGTTCACGTACAATAATAGTTATCATTCTAGTATTGGAATGGCACCTTATGAGGCTTTGTATGGTCAGAGATGCAGAACTCCGTTGTGTTGGTTTGAGTCAGGTTAAAGGGTTGTTTTAGGACTCGAGATTGTTCAACAAACTACTGAGAAAGTTAAGATGATTCAAGAAAAGAGGAAAGCGTCGCAGAGTTGGCAAAAGATTTATCATGATAAGCGTAGGAAAGACCTTGAGTTTCAAGAAGGAGACCACATATTTTTTAGAGTCACTCCTGTGATTGTTGTTGGACGAGCTTTGAAGTCAAAGAAGTTGACTCCTAGATTTATTGGCCCGTATCAGATATCGGAAAGAGTTGGAACGGTGGCGTACCGAGTGGGTTTACCACCGCATCTTTCGAATTTGCACGATGTGTTTCATGTGTCGCAAAATACAAAACATGGGATTTCCATGATCCCATAAGCGAAACATGAAGTCCAACTTCGGATGGGTTGGATCAAGATATGTGAGTAACTTGATGCAATCCTTCCCAAAGGCTCTAGAGACCTTACGATCACTACAGAGAGCAGGAATCCGTTTGTTTTGTCTTTGAAAATAAAAAAGATCAAACATGCTGTGACTAGCAACTCTTGCAGCAATGTCTATGATCAGATCATCACTCAAGAAACTTATGAATTCCATAACGAAGCTTTTTGATTAAGGAAACGTGGTTAGAGAACACGAAGAAAGATAAATGAGAGATGAGTAACACAAGACAAAGAGATGGTATTTATAATGAAATAAAGGAGTTGGAAAGTAGTTTTTTCTTTCTCTTTGAAACTCAAACGACGGTTCTGTTCTATTCTGATCAACAAAGATCAGATGGAGACACGTGGCGTCAAAGTACCGCCGGAATTTCAAAGAACCTTGAGAAAGAAGTTGTAAAAAAAAAAACTTTATGTTTTATCTTCCCTAAAAGAATCTCATAATTAGATTTTTTGGAAGTTTTACGGTTTCCAAGACAAGATTAGGCTTATCAAGTTAAGAAGAAACTGTTTAGTTTCTCATCATTATGGTCATCTTGAAATTTGTTCCATCAAAGGAGTAACTAAAAAAAAAATAGATATATATATTATATATATATATATATATATATATATATATATAGTTGCTCAAATAAAATGATAATATTAATGTTAAACGGTTCTTGGACCGTTACAAAACAAATACATATGAAATATAAAGGAACGAATTAAACATAAAGATATCCATAGAAAGTTTCGATGCAAAATGGTTTACATTTTAAAACCAGAAGTGAGGTGATACAATTGTTGTTTCAAACCACCAAGTTTTTCATCGAGGACTTTGCCATGATCAGTAAGAATTGCTATTTCCTGCTGAGAAGATTTCGATTCTTTGATCTTTTTGATAGCAATTTGGGCCTCTGACTTCATGAAACCTTCTTTAGCCAAAAGTTGGGCTTTCTGACCCTTTAACTGCTCAATTTTTACCTTATACTGGGCAATTGACGAATCAATCTCTGCCACTTGGGATTGGATCAGAGGGGTTTCTTGTCGAAAAGCCTCAAGCTTGGCTTTGAATTCGGCAATTTCATCCAAAAGCTGATCATATCGAATGGTTTGTTCTTCAAATTTAGCCTTGCCATCTTTCCTCTGAAGACACCCTTGCTTTATGTTATCCAAAAGGGGCTCTAGCGCTTTAGAAATTTTTTGGAATTTGAGACCTGAAGGAAGGCCTATGAGCTTGCACAATAACTCTCGTATTTCAAGAATGGCATTCTCATCTTGCTCTATAACCTCAAATAGATCAGCTCTTAAAACTTTACTTCGAAACTCTGCGAAGAGATTTTCAGTCGAAGTTTGTGAAGGATCCCCAGCAGACACATTAGAAGATCTCCCTGTACTTCTAGAAAGGAGAATGTCACTGGCTAAGAGGTCAAAGGCATCCAAACGATTAGCTTCTTCAAGTTGACCTAAGGCTATTGGATCCAAGGTTGAGTCAGTTTGAATTGGTTCAACATTACCCATCGAATCTGGGGTACGAGCGAGTGGAGGGTTTTCAGCGATAGGATCTTCTCTAGGAGTTATGATAAATTGGTCTGCATCGAGATCCGCTTCCGCGTCGCTATCCCCTATAGGCATTTCGCCCTGACGATCACTTGATTCTACCACAATCTGATTAGGAGAAGTGATCTCCACATCAGGTGTAGGAATGCTGGTCTCAACGCCTTCATCCTCTTCAGCAATAGGCGAAGCTTCTGCTTGACCAAGTTGAGCATGTTGGGGTATGTCAATTTGGATAGCCTGTAAGAAAAATATTGTTTTGAGAAACGCATTTCACTACCCACAGGTGGAATAAAAACAAGAGGTTTTTGAGAGATACCTTTAGAGCGTTGTCACCAACGCAAGAATGAGCACTGTTGGGATTCGAATCTTTGCGAGTTTTCATCTTTTTTGGGCTAGGTTGGCCTAAGGATTCATCAACTGCATCTATCTCGATAGCCGGAGAGTCTTGTTTCCTCTTCCTGCGACCCTCTTTCAGTTTGAGAGGTTCAGAGATGGCAGGTCTTTCAGCAGCATCAGGAGAGATTTCAACCTACAAGGAAGTTTAAACTCAAAGATCCCATACGATAAACATGGATGAGACAAATCGAGAATTGACTTACCATATCCTCGACAGTGCGAGCTGGCTTTTCCTTGGAAGATTTTTCAGAATGCTTCCTTTTTTCTGTCTTTGAGGATTTCTTCCTCTGGGACGTCTTGTCAGATTTTGACTTGGAGGTCTTTCGAGAGCTGTCCTCTTCGGGATATTCTACTTCCCGTGAAGCCAAAGGAAGAGCTGCGAGCCAGAAAACATAAAACAGATAAGTAAATTCCCTCTTTTATTTAATATAAGAGATTCGAGGTTTGGTTAGATTCTACAAAAGAAAATCGAAGAATTTCATACCTAACCCTATTTCGGACAAAATTCAAATATGAGGATGATTTAAGTGTAGATGACCCCTAAAAGTGTACAAGCTGTGCTTGGTTGCAGTCACTTTGTCCTTGTCCCTCTTTATAAATTTTTGATTCATTCCCATTAGACTATCACAAAATAACCATTTAGGATAAGGTGGCCTAAAGGCCAATGCCAACTGACTGGTTGGCAAAACGGGAAACTTCGTTTTAAAGTGAAGTGCAAAAAGGTATTTACTGGGGGTAAAAGGAGGAAAAGACATTGAAGGAATTTTGTCATGAATTTTATCCCTTAACGTTTTAGCCGCATAATAAACTGTCCTCTTAAGATGAAGAGGGTCATATACAGTTTGAAAGAAGTTTTGAAAAGCTTGGATTTCTCGAATATGCGTACCTCTATTTTTCTTCGATTTCCTCTGCACAATATGAAAAGCAAGAATCAATTCAGGAAGCAGAGTATCAGGATCTATGCGATCGGTTTGGCGCTTGAAATAGCACTGCCACCATCGATAGAATGTTTCTGTGCATGCAAAGGATGAAACATATGGCTTTGGTTTGAAAATAAACTTTTGCCGCTGAGCCCGACGCAAGGTAGATCTCCACACATGCTCTATAAGAGGTTGCCTCAAGTCATCTAAACACTTGTATAATGAATCTGGTTTGATTTGAACTAAACCAAATTTCCTGGCTACATGGTTGGGTTGATAGCCATACACTCCGTATGGGCTTCCAGCAGTCACTCTACTAGATAGAAAGGTGGGGGTCAGATAAGCTTCCCAAATAGCATTAACATCTACCTCATCTTCAGTGGAATCGGTTGGAAACTTTGCTGTAAACCACGTAGGCCCGTGAGTCCTAATGGTAAAAGGAGCCATCGAAGGTGTGAAGGATGTGCAACTTAAAAAAGCATTGTAAGCCACTGCAAATAAATCTGGAGAGCTCCTGTTAACATATTGGAGCATGGCCAAACCTAATCCTTCAATAGGTCTGTTGTCATAGGTTTTCGAAAGAGCAAGGGGCAGATGTACTGCTAGCTTTGTTCTGAAGGTGGCTAAGAGCCACAGTTGAAATAACCAGATGGGGCCAGGTATAATAAGGCTGCTACCAGGCTGAAAATCTTTTATACTAGACACTGCTTGGTTCATACTCTCATACAAAGATCCTAAGATGACCTTACTTAAGTAAATATCTCTCCCTTCTTGCAATTGAATTGCTAAGGTTGTAAACTTCTTAGGGATCTGAATCGATCTTGAGCAGAAAATGTACATAGACAACCAATAAGTTAAAAAAGCAATATGCTCTTGATCAGACACTTTGGTACTAGAAGTGTTATGATGGTCAATTATGAAATTGCGGTAAGCAGGTCTCGAGAAATCGAAAGACACTTCCGAGGAATGTGTGTCAGGATCGAAGGTCTGTCCTATAGGTTTTAGACCAACTAGACCGGCAACGTCTAGCAAAGTGGGCGTGAGCATTCCACATTTTAAATGAAGACTATTAGTTGAAGGGTTCCAGAAATGAAGGGCGGCAATGATCATTTCATTATGATATTTGGGTCCCTGACGGGATAGCTGGATGAGATCAAAAATTCCCATTTCCCTCCAAAAGGAACCTTTGACTTTTTCCATTTTATCCAGCCAATCAAGGTATTTCTCATTGTTTTCTATCTTAGGCTCGGTTCTAAATTTGGATTTCAAAAAGCTTAGGTCATACAGACCTTTTGAAAAAATAAGGGACGAGTGTTCCTCATTACAAGGGAAAACAGCATTGAGATTTTCCTGATCATCAGAGTCATCCGGCAAAGGCCCTAGGTATGCATGCGATGAATTTGGGCATGAGATAATTACCTGGGATTTCCAGATTTTGTCTTCAGCTTCTTTGACATCCGGTTCTTCCATAAATTGAGTTGGTTCATATTGTTTTGTTGATTGAGAAGAAGAACCTTCAGCGCGCGTCATGAAGTTACAATTTTTGGTTGGGAGCGATGAACAATGTTGTATCGCAAGGAGGAAGAAGGATGCAGCGAAAAGAGTAAAAATGCTAAAAGGAGGCAAAGTAAGAGTAAAAGTATGACTCAAGGTCATATATAGCCTTTGATATTTGACAGATGTCATTGATCGCATGGGACGGTTGTTTTTTATGGTTCCCAATAACAAACATGGCCCACTAAGCTGTGGTGGGGATAGTTTAAAAATAAAACCTTTTGAAATGCCCTTTCCCAAAGAAATGACGTCATGCGAAGAAGTCGTACTTTATCGGAAGCTTTCAGAAACGTCAAGTTTCTTTTGATCAAAAAAGAATTTAAACATAACGTTTCTGGGGGGCAATTTGTTAGCCAATATTTGTGAAGAGGCTATCATTTAATGCAGTCAAAGGTTTGACCTACGAAACATGGGTTTAGCTTTGAAAAAAGGTCTATCGAAGATGTGTCCTCAATAGGAATCGAAGATAATAACTTTTGTTCGACGGATAAGGGAAGTTATCGAGGCGCCATCAACTTTGTGGAGAAGATCAAGAAGTAGCAACGGCTCTATTCGATATTCAAATCGAATGGCTATAATTAGGCAGTTATAGGTGTATTTGTATAAATAGGAGTTTTTCTTAGGAAAAACAGGTCACAATTCAATCATACAAAAAACTTACACTCAATACTGTCCGTATGGAAGCGACAAACGAGTCACAAGTTGCAAAGTATGAATATGTGCACCAATTTTCATTAAGTCTTTACAAATTCAATACATTTCTTTGAACAACGTTGCAATTTACTTAACCTCTTCGAAGTATTTTCTTTTATTATTATCTTTACAGAATTTCGATTGGATTCAAGTCTGTCGAATTCAGTTATTTGCATTTTTTTCTTGTCTTTTACTTTATCAAAATACTTTACGAACAAGTATTACGTTTACTTCATACCATAAAAAGCACAATATGCTCCTAAGATTTACTGGTTGATCTTGCAAGTAAACATTATTGAAACCAGCGATTGTTTACCAAAAATCAGTGTAAACACTACCCTGTTTCTAGATTCTATTATATTAACAGATGTATGCGAAGATATTTTCAAGGAGTTGAACAAGTTAGTAAAGGCCAGGAACAATATAGTCCATGAAGAAGACTATGTCAAGGAATGGAGAAGATTAAGAGAAAGAGTAGACTTTGTTATGAATGAACTTCAGAAGTCATCTCTTGAAGCTCATAACAATGTTCAGAACACTCTAAATGGCTGGTTCAAGGATGTTGTAAAGAGCATGAAGGAGGTGGAAATAAAGATGACTCAGGAAAGAAGCAAGCTCTATATTTTAGACACTCCCATGTTCTTGGATGCATCAGGCATCATCTCTTCAAGTGTTCACTCTGAGGATCAGGATCTTAAGTGGTTGACCAAGCTGAAATTCCAAACAGATTCTCCAATTCTCGCAAAGCTGAAGAGTGACTCTGAACTAGAGAAGGAAAACAAAAAGTTGAAGAAAGATCTTCTAAAACAAATGTTGCTACTAGATGAGTATAAGAGGAAGACTGAAGCTAAACTGGAAAAAGCAACGATAAGGGAATAAAATATAATCAGAATCAACAATGATTTCAAAGAGAATACGAAGAAGCAGTCAGAGACTACAAACAGCTTACTCAAGAACATGATGGAAATGCTCCAAAAACAAGCCAAGCCTTAGTTTCACACCCTTTAGCTTGTTTATTTTCTTTTTGTTTGTACTTCTGAATATTTCTGCTTCTGACCATATTTATGCTTCTGAACTCATTTTCTTTGCTTCTTAACTAATGTTATCTACCTAATTTTGAATTATTTTCCCACAATCTTTTTCTCATATCTTCTTTTTGTCTATTTATTTTATTTTTTGGCTTAATTGAACATCTGGTCCCTTAACTTAATTCTTTTCTTCAAATTGGTCCTATAACTCTTAAAATGTTCAAGTTGGTCCTTTATATATGTTTCCGTCGGTCAATTTAGTCCTATTTCGTCAATTTTAATCCTCCGAAAATGGAGACCGTTGGATAAAGGTCCATGAGATTTAACAGTGTATCACCAACACCTAATTTATTTTATTCTTCTTCATCTTCATACAACATTCATCATCTTCATGAAAAAAACTTTTTTTTTTTATTTCAAAAATTCATCATTTTAACTTCAACAAATTCATTTATCAAATTCATCACCTTTAACCATAAATCAGGTTTCATCTTCAACCACAAACTCAATTCAAAAGTAACACCCATTTTTTCACCTTCACTCTTCCGAATAATCGTTCATTCTTCTCTCATCCTCACCGATTCAAAAACTTCACTGTTCTTCAAATCTCTATTTTCGTTTTCAATTTCATCATTAATGGTTGGTAGAGACAAAACCCTAAGTTTTGGTGCTTCCATGAAGGAAACCTCAAGAAGCAGCAAGGATGGTCTTCAATTCTCTGTTGATTCGTATTGAATATCTCACCGCCCAAGTAATTTCCCTTCACCCCCTCCTTCATCTTCAATTTCACGTACATATCACCAGATCTAGCGTTTC
Source organism: Medicago truncatula (assembly GCF_003473485.1). NCBI lineage: Eukaryota > Viridiplantae > Streptophyta > Magnoliopsida > Fabales > Fabaceae > Medicago > Medicago truncatula. Next base: position 24,609,840 of record NC_053043.1, on the reverse strand, counting down.
ATAACACAATTAGGTTTTTTTCAATTTTAGTTTTTATTCATAATTTTTTATTAATTAAGAACAATCATCTTGAATTTAATACGATTTGGATTGATTATGGTTTTAGAATAGGCTGGAAATTCTGCAAGGGAGAAGACACGAATTGTGCCATGGCATATTCAATTGGATGTGAGGAACGATGAATAAATGAGAAAGATTCTTGATGTTACCATTGCTAATGGCAGTTTTATTGACTTATGCCTAATATTCAAAACTTGTTTCTTCCAAAGAAATCTGTTGGTTGCTGTAGAAAATGAATGAATGATTATTGATATTTGAAGAAAAACATGAGTTTTGAAGAATCGGTGATAATTTAGTTTGTTTATTGTATTTGAGTTTGGTTAAAATAGGTAATGATCTTGGTAGTTCTAGTCAGGGATTTAGTTGATGACCATGATGAAATATTTATCTAAGCTTGTTCATTTGGAAGATATAATTTAGAATTCAGGATGTTCATTCTAGTTAGTATAATGATGTTAATTCTAGATTTAAGGGTTTATTTGATTGTGTTTTTGTTGAAGTTGAAATGATGATTTTAAGGGTTTATTTGATTGAGTTCTTTATTCAATCCCTGGATAGTTGTCAAGCTTTTTCTACCATTTCGCGGCTGTATACGAATATGGACATACTCCTTTGATGACCCAACACCGGCGTCCTCAGCATTTGCCTCAACAAAAGGATCTAAAATTGTTGCAACACATCCCACACAGGAGTCAAATATCATATCGTAATAAGATAATCAAGAGTTAAACTTAATTACCATGATCGCACAAAAACCATCTATTTCTATTCTTAATCAAAATAATGAATGTTGCATGAGGTTGTATGTATCCATTTTAAACTTCTACTACAACCTTGACAAATGTTAAAATTCAAAGTATCAATGCATTAAATCGATATAGCTTCTGTGTAGCCGACTCTATGTGGACGCTATTAGTGTCGGTGTCGGTGGCCGACGCTAAATTGGAAGCTAAAATGTTTATTTCTTGTAGTGTTAATTTAATTTTAATCAAGTTAAATTAATAGGACATTCTTCTCATCTCTTAGTCTATATAATGTGAGATTATTTTGAGTGTTATTACGTTTTAAATGATGAATTTAATTAACTTGAATAGAACTCAAGGGGGAGCTTACAAACTTTACCTTAAAGTACTATTCGACTCAAGGGAGCTTACAAAACTCATACTCTTATAGTCAATTTGTTAATTAGATTAACAACAATTGAACATTTTAAATACTAGTGTTTGTTATCATCAAAAAGGGGGAGATTGTTGGAACAAAATGTGTTTAACATTAGCCTTTAGAGTTTTGATGATAGCAAGGTATTAAAAAATTGTCAATTGGATATGCTAATATTTGTTCATTGTGCAAGACCATAGACAAAAATTAAGTGTCTCTTTAAAGCTTAGGTTCTGGAAGAACAAATGAGAGCAATGGAATCAACAAAAAGGAAGTTTGAACCATCTGAAGAAAAGTGGTTCTGAACTCAAGGGCTCCTGAAGTGGTGATGTCATCAGAAGTAAGATCATCAGAAGCACCTCATTAGAAGCAACATCACCAGAAGCAGTTTTCCATCTGAAGATCATCAGAAGATGAGAGAATTGAAGCTTCAAAGGCTGTTCAAAAGATTTAATCACACCTAGCATTGCAGAAGACCAGAAGAGTGAAGCAACGGCTAATTCAAAAGAATTTGAAGGCATATGATGGTGGTTCTTTGAAGAGCGTTGAAAAAGAACAATTGTAAGAAGTGTACAACCACTACCTTCACTACTCTGTTTATGTCTGCATCTAGACAAGAATAACAGCTATGCCTGCAACGGTGTTCCTTCAGATTTGGAATGGATTTGAAATTGATCCTTCATAGGACAATAACCAAATCAGGAAAAAGATCATTGGTGATTTGATCAAGCTTCAAACGACTCTTTTTGATGTGCTGGAAATTCAACAACGTCTCTTTCACACCTCTATATAAAGGAGTGAATACATAGAGAATGGTGTAACGCCCACTTTTAATTAATCGATTATTTAATTGAGTCTAGACGAGTTATATTATATTTATATAATATATGTGTGATTTATGATGATTTAGATGATTTATGATGATTTTAGATGATTTATGTGATGTGACGATTTTTATGAGGAGATGAGACTTATTTTGTTGTTTAATAAAATAAGATTTGAAAATACAATAAAATATTTAGTTAGGGGCTGTTTTGAGATTTTAGAGAGTTTTGGGGGAGAAAGAGAGATAAGATAAGATATTAGGAGGAGATATAAAAAGGAAAGACCTAGGTTTTTAGAAACACTTTGTACGTACGATCAAACTTTGGAAAAAGGAGGAAAAAGCCAAAGAAGGGAGAAGACTAGGGAGAGGCTGCGATTTCTTCAAATTAAGGTAAGGGTGAGACTAACTCTGCAATTTTATTAATCATGTAATCCATCTGGTTGTATTTAGCAAGAAATAGGATTGAATTGGAGAAGTCGAGAGTTAGGTCAAATCCTTAGAATTCATGATTAAACGGTGAAAATTGGTTAGATTGATGTAGAAACTGTCCTTTGACCTTAGATTATGAATAGGATGAATTCTGGAATTGGAATTAGGCTTAAAACCATCTGAGTTGTTGAATTTTTGTGAAAAACTGCATTCTGCCCGAACCTAGAATCATCGCTCGCCCTCGCGAACGACGATCCTTGCCTCGCGAGGGATAAAGTTCATCGCTCGCCACGCGAGCCAATTTCCCTCGCCTCGCGAGCTGCATGTCGCAGCTCGCCACAACGAACAACCTTACTCGCCATAGCGAGCATGACCAGAGAGCATGTTGAATTCTGTTTTTTTTTTTACTTTTGAGTTAAACCTTAGATGTTTTTGAGTGCCTAAAGATGTTTATTAAAGATTAGATGATAACTTAGACGAGATTGAACCTGGTTTAGCTTAGAACAACTTTAGTTGGGAGTCTGGCTTGTACTTTCCATGGCGAGCAGATGCTCTCGCCTCGCGAGCACTTCCAGAACTGAGTGCCAGTGAGGATACTGCAATCTGTGTCGCATAATTTGATAAGAGATGGACACCTGGGTAGTAATGAAACCTATACAAGAAGTTAACTGCAATCTGTGAAGCTGTTATGAAATGTTAATGTTGAATATGATGTAAGATGATGTTTAATTGCATTACTTGAAATGTTAATGAATGAATGATTGAGATGATGCTTGCTTTTATTTGATATCTTTATATGATGTCATAATGTTGTTGTGATCTGCCTATGCTGCTATTGTTATTTAACCAAGTTGTATGAGTCAATATAAGATGATTAAGATGATGTTGAGCCTCCAAATTATTGGATACATAAGAGATGATGATTAAGATGTTTTAAGAGATCGAGTCCATGCATTAGCATACATATGTTGGGGGCTCATGCCCTGGAGCTTAGTACTCAACACGATGCAGCATTAGCTCAAATTAGCGAAGGGGGCTTATACCCTGGAAGTATATTAATACTCAATAACGATGGGGGCTCATGCCCTGTATTGGTACCACATGCATATAAGAGGTCTAAGTTGCATTGTCGCATAGTCGAGTCAATTAATGAAAGATGTTAAGATGTTATGTGAATTACGATGCTTAAATGAAGTGATTACTTGATATATTATATGATGCTAAGATGTTTAAGATGTTTATGTTGAAGATTTATGTTGTTAATTACGATTGTTGAATTATATTGATTAATATTATTGTTTTGTGAAATCTCACCCCTTCTGCTTGGAAATTTTGCTCTTCGTATGAGTAACTTGCTGGTGATCGAGAGTAGTTGTCGTTGCTTTCCTATCGTGAGTGGTTATCCCTCACTGAGTCTTTTAGGTGCTCTGATGCGTAACAGGATGGGGTTTTTGATTGCATGCTTCCTTTGCTTTACGTATTTGACTATGACATTTATGCCTTAAGTTGTTTAACTGAGATATTATGATGAGGCCTGCATGCCAAACTTATTTATGCTTGATGACATAATTCCGCTGCTATTTTTTTGGAAGTTAAATTGTTATTTGACGATTTACTATTATGTTTAAATGTGATATCCCGTTTATGATGTTTACTTTGATAATTGTTAAGAAATTTTTATGTTGGGAAAACGGGGTGTTACAATTGGTATCAGAGCAGGTCGGTCCGTCCGGCCAATTAGAAGAGTCGTGTCGAGTCTTAGTAATATTTGTATTACTATCTTATGTTGTTGTTACCTGTTGTGTAGAATCTTAGAAATGGCTGGAAGAAACGATGCTGCGTTAGCTGCTGCACTACAAGCTGTAGCTCAAGCTGTGGGGCAACAGCCTAATGCAAATGCTGGTGCGAATGCGGAGACGAGGATGCTTGAGACCTTTATGAGGAATCATCCTCCTACTTTCAAGGGAAGATATGACCCCGATAAGAGCCCAGGCATGGCTTAAGGAGATCGAGAGAGTTTTCCGTGTTATGCAATGCACTGAAGTTCAGAAGGTGCGATTTGGTATACATCAGCTGGCTGAGGAAGCTGATGATTGGTGGGTTAGTCTTCTACCTACCCTAGAGCAAGATGGTGCTGCTGTGACTTGGGCTGTGTTTAGGAGGGAGTTCCTAAGAAGATACTTTCCGGAAGATGTTCGCGGGAAGAAAGAGATTGAGTTCCTTGAGCTGAAGCAAGGAAACATGTCATTGACTGAGTATGCTGCCAAGTTTGTGGAGTTGGCAAAGTTTTATCTGCATTACGCTGCAGAGACTGCTGAGTTTTCGAAGTGTATCAAGTTCGAGAATGGATTGCGGGCTGAGATCAAGAGAGCAATTGGATACCAACAGATCCGAGTTTTCTCCAAGTTGGTGAACAGTTGCAGGATTTATGAGGAGGATACCAAGGCTCATTACAAGATTGTGAATGAGCGGAAGACTAAGGGCCAGCAGAGTCGTCGTAAGCCCTATAGTGCCCCTGCTGATAAGGGCAAACAGAGGATGGTCGATGATAGACGGCCAAGGAAGAAGGATGCTCCTGCTGAGATTGTCTGTTTTAATTGTGGTGAGAAAGGCCACAAGATCAATGCTTGTCCTCGAGAGATAAAGAGATGTTTCCGATGTGGTAAGAAGGGTCATGCACTAGCTGATTGCAACCATAATGATATTGTGTGCTTCAATTGCAATGAAGAGGGTCACATTGGTTCTTAGTGCAAGCAGCCTAAGAAGGCGCCGACTACTGGTAGACTTTTTGCTTTGACTGGTACTCAGACCGAGAATGAGGATCGCTTGATCAGAGGTACATGTTATATTAATAATACTCCCTTAGTTGCTATTATTGATATCGGTGCTACGCATTATTTTATTGCTTTCGATTGTGCTTCTACTTTGGGTCTTGTTATGTCTGATTTGAATGGAGAGATGGTTGTCGAAACTCCAGCTAAGGGTTCGGTGACTACTTATCTCGTATGTTTGAAATTTCCTTTGTCTATGTTTGGTCGTGATTTCGAGATGGATTTAGTTTGTCTACCTTTGAGCGGTATGGATGTGATTCTGCGTATGAACTGGTTGGAATACAACCATGTTCACATTAATTGTTTTAGCAAGTCAGTGTATTTCTCCTCCGTCGAAGAGGAAAGTGGTGCAGAGTTCTTGTCTACCAAGCAGCTGAAGCAACAGGAACGCGATGGTATATTGATGTTTTCTTTGATGGCTTCTTTATCTATTGAGAATCAAGCAGTGATTGATAAGCTACAAGTGGTATGCGATTTTCCTGAAGTTTTTCCAGATGAAATTCCTGATGTGCCTCCAGAGAGAGAAGTTGAGTTTTCTATTGATCTTGTTCCTGGAACGAAGCCGGCGTCGATGGCACCTTATCGTATGTCAGCTTCCGAGTTAGCTGAGTTGAAGAAACAATTAGAAGATTTTCTTAAGAAAAAGTTTGTTAGACCAACTGTTTCACCTTGGGGAGCGCCGGTTTTGCTAGTGAAGAAGAAAGATGGTAGCATGAGATTGTGTATTGACTATCGACAATTGAACAAGGTGACAATAAAGAATAGGTATCCACTTCCGAGAATTAATGATTTGATGGATCAGTTAGTGGGTTGAAAAGTTTTCAGCAAGATAGATTTGAGATCAGGTTATCACCAGATTAAAGTAAAAGATGAAGATATGCAGAAGACAGCTTTCAGAACGCGGTATGGTCACTATGAGTACAAAGATATGCCTTTCGGTGTTACGAATGCACCTGGAGTATTTATGGAGTACATGAATCACATCTTTCATGCATTTTTGGATCGATTTGTGGTTGTTTTCATTGATGATATTTTAATTTACTCTAAGACTGAAGAAGAACATGCTGAGCATCTGAAGATTGTCTTGCAAGTGTTAAGAGAGAAGAAACTTTATGCTAAATTATCTAAGTGTGAGTTCTGGATGAAAGAAGTAAGTTTTCTTGGCCATGTTATTTCTGGTGATGGTATTGCTGTAGATCCCTCTAAAGTTGATGTGGTATCGCAATGGGAGACTCCTAAGTCAGTTATAGAGATTAGAAGCTTATTGGGTTTAGCTGGTTACTACAGAAGATTTATAGAAGGATTTTCCAAGTTAGTACTTCCGCTAATGCAATTAACTTGTAAAGGTAAAGCCTTTGTGTGGGATGTTCAATGCGAGAACAGTTTCAGTGAATTGAAGAAGCGGCTGACGACAACTCTGGTTTTGATTTTGCCGAAGTTCGATGAACCTTTTGTGGTATATTGTGATGCGTCCAAGTTGGGTTTAGAAGGTGTACTTATGTAAGATGGTAAAGTGGTAGCTTATGCTTCAAGGCAATTGAGAATTCATGAGAAGAATTATCCGACGCATGATTTAGAGTTGGCGGTTGTGGTCTTTGTATTGAAGATATGGAGACATTACCTGTATGGTTCGAGGTTTGAGGTGTTTAGTGACCACAAGAGCTTGAAATATTTTTTCGATCAGAAAGAATTGAATATGAGGCAGCGTAGATGGCTAGAATTGCTGAAAGATTATGACTTTGGTTTGAATTATCATCCAGGTAAAGCTAATGTTGTTGTAGATGCCTTGAGTAGGAAGACATTGCATATGTCCGCTATGATGGTTAGAGAGTTCGAGTTGCTTGAACAGTTTAGAGATATGAGCTTAGTTTGTGAGTGGTTACCTCAGAATGTGAAACTGGGAATGCTGAAGATTGATAGTGAATTTCTGAAGAGTATCAAAGAAGCACAGAAAGTTGATGTTAAGTTTGTAGACTTGTCGGTTGCTAGTAATCAGACTGAAGATGGTGACTTTAAGGTCGATGACCATGGTGTGTTGAGATTCCGAGGTCGAATTTGTATTCCTGACGATGAAGAGATGAAGAAAATGATTCTTGAAGAGAGTCATAGAAGTAGCCTAAGTATTCACCCGGCAGCTACGAAGATGTATCATGATCTGAAGAAAATATTCTGGTGGTCTAGATTGAAACGCAATGTGACACAGTTTGTGTATTCCTGTTTGGTTTGTCAGAAGTCGAAGATTGAACATCAGAAACCTGCTGGTATGATGGTATCCTTAGATGTGCCAGAGTGGAAATGAGATAGTATATCCATGGATTTTGTGACGAGTTTGCCGAATACTCCTAGAGGGAATGACGCAATTTGGGTGATTGTTGATAGATTGACGAAGTCGGCTCATTTTCTGCCGATTAATATCAGTTTTCCTGTTGCCCAGTTGGCAGAGATTTATATTAAGGAGATTGTGAAGTTGCATGGTGTTCCTTCGAGCATTGTATCAGATAGAGATCCAAGATTTACTTCTAGATTTTGGAAGAGTTTGCAAGAGGCTTTGGGTTCTAAGTTGAGATTGAGTTCGGCGTATCATCCGTAGACAGATGGTCAGTCGGAGAGGATGATTCAGTCGCTAGAGGATTTGTTGAGAGTTTGTGTACTTGAGCAAGGAGGAACTAGGGATAGTCATCTTCCATTGATAGAGTTCACGTACAATAACAGTTATCATTCTAGTATTGGAATGTCACCTTTTGAGGCTTTATATGGTCGGAGATGCAGAACTCCGTTGTGTTGGTTTGAATCGGGTGAAAGAGTAGTCTTAGGACCAGAGATTGTTCAGCAAACTACCGAGAAGGTTAAGATGATTCAAGAGAAGATGAAAGCGTCGCAGAGTCGACAAAAGAGTTATCATGATAAGCGTAGAAAAGACCTTGAGTTTCAAGAAGGAGACCACTTGTTTTTGAGAGTCACTCCTGTGACTGGTGTTGGACGTGCTTTGAAGTCAAAGAAGTTGACTCCGAGATTTATTGGTCCGTATCAGATATCGGAAAGAGTTGGAACGGTGGCGTATCGAGTTGGATTACCATCGCATCTTTCGAATTTGCATGATGTCTTTCATGTGTCGCAACTTCAGAAGTATGTTCCGGATCCATCTCATGTGATCCAGAGTGATGATGTGCTAGTAAGAGACAACCTTACGGTAGAGACTTTACCGGTGAGGATTGATGATCGGAAAGTGAAGACGTTGAGAGGCAAGGAGATACCTCTTGTGAGAGTCGTTTGGGACGGAGCGACTGGTGAAAGCTTGACGTGGGAGCTAGAGAGTAAGATGCTGGAGTCTTATCTAGAGTTGTTTGCTTGAGGTAAATTTTCGAGGACGAAAATCTTATAAGTTGGGGAGAGTTGTAACGCCCACTTTTAATTAATCGATTATTTAATTGAGTCTAGACGAGTTATATTATATTTATATAATATATGTGTGATTTATGATGATTTTAGATGATTTATGTGATGTGACGATTTTTATGAGGAGATGAGACTTATTTTGTTGTTTAATAAAATAAGATTTGAAAATAAAATAAAATATTTAGTTAGGGGCTGTTTTGAGATTTTAGAGAGTTTTGGGGGAGAAAGAGAGATAAGATAAGATATTAGGAGGAGATATAAAAAGGAAAGACCTAGGTTTTTAGAAACACTTTAATTTGTACGTACGATCAAACTTTGGAAAAAGGAGGAAAAAGTCAAAGAAGGGAGAAGACTAGGGAGAGGCTGCGATTTCTTTAAATTCAGGTAAGGGTGAGACTAACTCTGCAATTTTATTAATCATGTAATCCATCTGGTTGTATTTAGCAAGAAATAGGATTGAATTGGAAAAGTCGAGAGTTAGGTCAAATCCTTAGAATTGATGATTATACGGTGAAAATTGGTTAGATTGATGTAGAAACTGTCCTTTGACCTTAGATTATGAATAGGATGAATTCTGGAATTGAAATTAGGCTTAAAACCATGTGAGTTGTTAAATTTTCGTGAAAAACTACATTATGCCCGAGCCTAGAATCATCGCTCGCCCTCGCGAACGAAGATCCTCGCCCCGCGAGGGATGAAGTTCATCGCTCGCCACGCGAGCCAATTTCCCTCGCCTCGCGAGTTGCATGTCGCAGCTCGCCACAACGAACAACCTTACTCGCCATAGCGAGCATGACCAGAGAGCATGTTGAATTCTATTTTTTTTACTTTTGAGTTGAACCTTAGATGTTTTTGAGTGCCTAAAGATGTTTATTAAAGATAAGATGATAACTTAGACGAGATTGAACCTGGTTTAGCTTAGAACAACTTTAGATGGGAATCTGGCTTGTACTCGCCATGGCGAGCAGATGCTCTCGCCTCGCGAGCACTTCTAGAACTGAGTGCAAGTGGCATATTGCGATCTGTGTCGCATAATTTGATTAGAGATGGACTCCTGGGTAGTAATGAAACCTATACAAGAAGTTAACTGCAATCTGTGAAGCTGTTATGAAATGTTAATGTTGAATATGATGTAAGATGATGTTTAATTGCATTACTTGAAATGTTAATGAATGAATGATTGAGATGATGCTTGCTTTTATTTGATATCTTTATATGATGTCATAATGTTGTTGTGATCTGCCTATGCTGCTATTGTTATTTAACCAAGTTGTATGAGTCAATATAAGATGATTAAGATGATGTTTGAACCTCCAAATTATTTGATACATAAGGGATGATGATTAAGATGTTTTAAGAGATCGAGTCCATGCATTAGCATACATATGTTGGGGGCTCATGCCCTGGAGCTTAGTACTCAACACGATGGAGCATTAGCTCAAATTAGCGAAGGGGGCTTATGCCCTGGAAGTATATTAATACTCAATAACGATGGGGGCTCATGCCCTGTATTGGTACCACATGCATATAAGAGGTCTAAGTTGCATTGTCGCATAGTCGAGTCAATTAATGAAAGATGTTAAGATGTTATGTGAATTACGATGCTTAAATGAAGTGATTACTTGATATATTATTATCTATGATGCTAAGATGTTTAAGATGTTTATGTTGAAGATTTATGTTTGTAATTACGATTGTTGAATTATATTGATTAATATTATTGTTTTGTGAAATCTCACCCCTTCTACTTGGAAATGTTGCTCTTCGTATGAGTAACTTGCAGGTGATCGAGCTTAGAGTGCCGTGTTGCTGTCGTGAGTGACGTGTTCCTCACCGAGTCGTTTAGGTTGCTCTGATACGTAACGGGATGGGGTTTTTGATTGCATGCTTCCTTTCCTTTACGTATTTGACTCTGACATTTATGCCTTAAGTTGTTTAACTAAGATATTATATATGATGAGGCCTGCGTGCCAAAATTATTTTTGGTTGATGACATAATTCCGCTGCTATTTTGTTGGAAGTTAAATTGTTATTTGACTATTTACTATTATGTTTAAATGTGATATCCCGTTTATGATGTTTACTCTGATAATTGTTAAGAAATTTTTATGTTGGGAAAACAGGGTGTTACAAATGGCAAGACTCATACAACGATTTACAAGTGTCAAAACTCTGTCAAAATTGTTCTTCATCAAAAGTTCACTTAGAATTTCTTACCAAAATTCATATCTTAGAAATTCTAGACTCTTAAGAGTCTGCATCTGATTTGTATTGTGAGCACCACTGATTGTATATCAAGTGTTCAACCTCAAACATATTTCTTTATATTTTTGTTTTAATAGAAGTCTCTTGCTTGTGTACTTGAGCATAAGAAGTCTCTTGATTTAGTTCTTGAGCATAGGAAATCTCTTGCAGTTGTGCTTGAGTAATTTGTAGTCTCTTGCTAGTTTTAGCAGTGAGCAGTCGCAATCAGATATTACATTTTAGTGAACTCTCCTTGGTAGTGTAAGGGGGACAGGACAACTTCCGGTTTGTGAAAGGAACCTGTATAATTGCTTTGTATCTTTCTTCCCTCTCTCTCTTTCTCTGTCTCTCTGTCTCTCTCTCTCTGTCTCTCTCTCTCTCTCTCTCTCTCTATTTTTATCCGCTACATTTAGATTTTGAACATCACTTCAGAAGTTGAACTCTATCTGCTTCTGATCAGTGACTTCAGTAGGAGAAAACGAAGAAAAAGCTAACACAATTCAACCCCCCTTTTTGTGTTTTTCTCACCTTCACATCTTGCATTTTATTAATGTTTCACTATTAGGATTTGATTACATCCATATGCTTTATCCGACAAAAATGTACAGTAGGTACAAAAGCAAAAGCAAAAGGCAGTCTAAAGTCAGAATCAATTAGATTTCAACACATAAGGGAGCATGTATTGTACAAAGATCAACAAATCCCCTAAAACATGGGCATGAAGTGACTGTTTCACTTTCCTCTCTCATGCACAAGTTCCAAGACAAATCTGCAAAGGCATGGGTCCAGGAACTTTATGAAGTTCATATGAAGAACAAAGTTCATAGGATGAACCAAGAAATTCATCTGATCTTCATACATATGAATCCATGAACATTCTGAAGTGCATATGGATGAACATAGGAAAATTATGAAGTTCATAATGTTGTTCCAGATTTTAATGCAAAAGTTGCTAAGTACCAAGACACGTGACACAAGGCTATTGGACACGTCGTAACAACTACATGAGGTCAAGAAACTCTACAACAAACACGATATGATTATATATATGTGTGATTTTTTTCCTTTATCATTTAAAAAGTGTAACAAACTACATGAGTATATTTATACGTACTTTTTCATTATCCTAATTATACAGTTAAACAACTTCTTCTATAATAAAGATTGTTGTTGATATCATTAAAAAAATTAGATCTCATTTTTTGTTATATTGTTGATGTCATTGAAATAGATAATCATAGTTAGTTTGGTTTATTATAACTTGAAAGCAACAAACATTTATATTTTTAGCTTTAATCAAAATCAAATATTTATATAAAAAAAAAACACCGTTCATAATTTTTAAATGTTGGTGCTATGAAAAGTGAGGAAAAACGGACACGTGAGTGCCTATCTTTTTGCTAGTAGTAGTAGTAATAATAATAATAATAATAATAAGACACATACTACTCACACTCCAAAAACACAAGTTACACCCCAGAATGACTAATATACCCTTTAACTAAAATAAAATTTTTAAATTAATCTAAATTTCTTTCATCCATCGCTTAATCACCGAAACTTGGAAACGTAAACCTAATTCACGTATTCCTCCTTCCAAACACTCACACCGTGTTTCTGAAACTTCCAAACCTAATTGACGCATAGCTCTTTCTCAAACTTGCGTACACAGAGTCTCTTGAAATCACATAAGTTGTAAATTCATAAACTTAATTTACACTAACCTAAATTGAACATACGTAAGCTTAATTTACATTAACATAGATTGAACGTACGTAAACTGAATTCACACTTATCTCTTATATACATACGTAAACTTAGTTTACATTAACTTAAATTAAACATAAGTAAACTGAATTTACATTAACCTAAATTGAGTATAAGTAAACTGAATATACTTTAACCTAGATTGAACATAAGTAAATTGAATTTACATTAACCTAGATTAAACATAAGTAAACTAAATTCACACTAACCTCTTATAAACATACGTAAACTTAATTTACGTTAATCTAAATTTAACATACGTAAATTGAATTTACATTTATCTACATCATATACATACGTAAACTAAATTCATTAACCACTTATATACATATGTAAATTGAATTTACATTAACCTACACCATATACATAAGTAAACTAAATTTACACTAACCACTTATATATATAAGTAAACTGAATTTACATTAACCTAAATTGAACATACGTAAACTGAATTTACACTAACCTCTCATATACATACGTAAACTTAATTTACGCTAACCTCTCATATACATACTCTCATGTACATAAGTAAACTAAATTTACACTAACGTCTCACTATATAAAATGAAATTACAGTTAACAGACGCATATCTCATACCAAAACAAACAATAAACAAATAGAAACTCATCGAAAATGAAATTCATAAAATTCACTAACCTTTATGAATATAGTACAAATCAATGACAAAGATGTTGATTCAGATCTTGGTTGCACATCTATGGTGATTTTTGGATGAAAGGGGATGAGGGTTCAGAATGATCATAAAAGATGGGTTTTTAGTAATATACATGAAGAGGGCAATTTTGTTATTATTGTAAAATTTTAAATAAATTTAGATGTAACTAGAATTATATGGGGTGAGACTAGCAAGAGTCTAATAATAATAATAATAATAATAATAATAATAATAATAATAATAGTTTTAAAAAAGTTTTGATGTAAAAAATTATATTTTTGTCATGTCATTTGCGGTATGTTCGCCACGTCAGAGAAAATTAAGTTATGTTAACAAAATTCCTAATTATTGCCACAAGGATTGAAAATGAAGCATACTCAGTCATATCATTCTAATAACAACTTATAAATGAAGCATACAAAATTAGGGATGGCAAAATGGGTTGGATTTCGTTAGGTTGGCCTGTTTAATCCGTCATTTTTAATGGGATGTGTTGAGATTTTGAACCCGCTATAAGTAGGGTGTCCACTCCGTCTAACCCCCTAAAAAGCGGGGCGGTGACAGTGCAGTTGGCCCATTGGGTTGATATATATGTTTAAAAGAAATTCTCTTTTTCACTTCTTTTTATTTATAAGTCGCAATCAATTTTTCAATTTTCACGTCCATATATTGTGGGGGAAAATTCAATTAATTTTATCACTTTTGTTTTATGATTTTAGCCTTATATTTTTAACATTTAATTAATTGATAACTCATGGAGTTTTTATTTTCAATTTCTTATTGATTTATTATAAATTTTTTGAAGATGTAATTTATATGTTTAAATAATTATTTTTCATATTTTTTGTGGAGTCTTTAATTTAGTTATATATTTAGATTTATTTAAATTGGCTTTAAATTTATATATTTTTACTTATTCAAATATTATTTTTTATATATTTTTACATTGTTTATGTGAAGATTTTAATTAATATTTTATTAAGAAGAACATTGACGGGTCAACCCACCAACCCACCGGTCTGTCTTAAAACGGGGTGGGATAAGATTTTCAACCCTATTTCTGTAGTTGGCCCACCCTGCTCCAACCCTTTTAAGACGGGTTATTGACGGGGCGGGACAGAACGGATGGACCATTTTTGCCATCTCTACAGAGAACCCTTTTATGCTTGCCCCTATTTATTTATTTTTCTATTGTTTATATGTGTGTGACTCACTCTATTATATATACTGCAATCTCAACAACACGTTAAGTTAGTGGTTATAATTGGTTCTTTTATTTGCATCGTTCTCAATTTAATCCGAAATTATATGAAATTTAATTAATGGTTTATTTATTTTAATATTGTTTTGAAATAAATAAAAACATAAGATCAAAGATGAAGTAGATGAAAACTTTGTGTATTATTTTCTTTACAAGTGTGTCATATATATGACAATCACTACAAGAAAATTCAGATTTTGCGAGGTATTGTAAACCGTCGCAAATTGTGACAGATTTTGCGAGGGTTGTGAAGATATCATTAGCGACAGGTTTTGCGAGGGTTTCCGCCGTCCCTACGTATCCGTCATATTCCGTCAAAAATGTGCATTTTCCAAGTTATGTGAGGTACTTAACGACGGTTTTATTCCATCTATAACAGTTCCGTCACATATCCTGCTCTAATACTTAGCAACGTCCTTAAATGCCGTACAAAGAGATTTTCGCATTTTTGATATTAAATGATGCAAAAGTAAATTAAATGAGACTCGAACACACAACCTTGTAATAGCAATTAAGGATATTTACCACCACACCACGGTTTCTCATTTGTTAATTTGTTTATTTGATTTTTATTAGTACTAAGTTATATCAGTTTGTTTTTTTCAAAATCTTTCCTTTTCTTTTCTACTAACAAACGCTTGACCCCACTAATTTGTATTTTTTTAGTTTTTTTTCTCTTCATTTTCACTTATTTTTTATTTAAATTTTAATTTTAATTTTAATTCAATTGTTATTGTTTTGATTAATATGTCAAAAAAAATCACTTATTTTTTATTGAAATTTTAATTCAATTGTTTTTATTAATATGTTTTTATCACTTGTAACTTGAGCGAGTTCCGGTTTACCCCTGTAAAAAAAAAATTAAATTTCAATATGAAGATTCTCCACAAAACACTTATGTCTCCATCCCTGATGTGGCCCGCCACTGTGTAATTATTTTAATTTTGATTTTTTTTAAAATCTGACATGTGTGTAATGGTTTTTTTTTTTTTTGTGGTGTTCGGGGTTTGAATCCCGAACTTTGCATACATTATGCATTGTCCTTACCAACTTAACTAAGCTAACGGGGACACATGTATGTAATGGTTTAAAAAATTAATTTAATTTCTGATTTAAAATTATTTTAAAAAAAGATGTAAAAAGTAAATAATTTGAAAATTAATTTTCAAAAATTAAAAAATCTTTTTATTTTTTTGAAAAAACGTAAATATATGGATTTTTTTCTCAAAATAAAATTGAGTAAACCATTAAATTGGTCTCTATCTTTATATTAAGTTCTCAATTTGGACCCTAACTCTATTAATAACTCAAAATAATCTCTGAATTGTCAATTGGTTTTCAAATTAGTCATGACTCAATGTCTTTTGGATATTATTTAGTGGTTAATGACATAATATCTTTTGGATATTATTTGGTGCCTTAATGATTTAAAATATAAAACAACTAATAGAGTCATGTACCAAGAAATGTTTGACAAAGACATAAGCCATTTTGAATTATTAATAAAGTTAGACAACAATTTAAAATTATATAACCGTTACACCACTATTATATAAAAAAAAAAAAAGATTGGAATAGTTGGACAACTTGCACCATTTTCTTCTACCCACCGAACCTTTCTTTCTCTTTGAACTCTCCACTCTCTAATTCTCCATCATCCTTCAATCAATTTTCAATCTCTCACCATTCTCAAACTCTCGTTGGATCAATCTACTTCACCAACAAATTTTAATTAAATTTTCCTTTTCATTTTGTCTGGATCTCTAGTTTCCTTCCTCCATTTTTTTGTATTTTTTAGCATTCGTGAATTTATTTCCAATGCAGGTTGCTTATTGCCTAGCTGGGGTCAGATCTAGGAAGTTTTTTTTGAACACGCAGATCTAGGAAGTTCTAAAGGACTGAATGTGAAAAATATAAATTTATTCGTGAATTTATGTTTCAATATCACTTTATTACTATTGTACAAGTATATCATGCTTTGTACTTTTTTTATATGCATTAGATTCTGATGATGAATGTGAAAAATGCAAAAATGAGAGTGTTATTTCTTATTAAATCCAAATTGGGGTCTATTATTATTATCTTTTGCTCTTAAATTTGTCTGTACCTATTTATAGGATAAAATAGTTTTAACTTACAAGTACATAGACTAAATATTAATAAGAATAAATAAAGCCATTTACTCATAGGAGTTAAGGGATATAGAAAGTCTAGGGAAAATGGACATCTACATAATATTAATATTATTCCTAAGACGGTCCCTTGGATGTTCATTAAGGATATGCCTCATTAAAACCTTACTAAGAAAAAACTCAATGGAAAAAAATCTTAGTGAAGGAAAAAGAGTACAATATCCAATATATCTACGTCGTTAAAAATCTTATCAGAAAAACTCAATGGGACAAAACTGCGGTGAAGGGAAAAACTAGAAACACTAGGTTGATGAGCAAATGTTGAAGCATGAATCCTTAATTTTTATAAACCATTACAATGATCAGCCAAACCAATCATCCTGTTGGAACTTAGATCCTGTATGATTCACTTATCAAAGTAAGCTAAGGCAAATGTTAGCAACAGAAATCAAATTAACTTTGAAATAAGGAGAATAAAGAACATTAGTAATGTGAAATGATGGTGAAAACACAACAATATCAGCATGATGTATGGTGACAGTGTTACCATTTGGTAAATGAACATTGACAGGTTCAATCGAATAGTATGAACTAACAAAATAAAATGAGGAACATATATGTTCATTAGCACCCGAATCAACTAACCAATGATGAGGTGAATTGTTAAGAGCACCAGAGAAAATAGTGTATATACCTGAAGGTTGGGTAGGGAGAGTTGAAGGAGATGGATTACTTGGAGCAGAAGTAATGTGATTAAAGACAGGGAAGGATGGAGTTCACCCTGAAGCAAGCAATTAGGACTGTTGAAGAGGAGATACAAGATGATTGTAATGCTCTTGAGTTAAACCAGTAGATGAAGAAGTGTCAATAGCAGAATTTGCATTTCTAACATCTACATAATCATTAGAAGAAGCATTTACTGAGGAATTGGGCTTGAATGAGTTAGGGTATCCATGCTTTTGATAGCAAAACTCCACAATGTGATTGGTACGGTTGTAGAAAGTGCAGAAACGAGAATTGTTCTTTGTACCAGCATTACCCTTACCACGCCCAAAAGGTTTTCTAGCCTCATAAGAATTAACAAGAATGCTTGAATCCTCAGTAGCAATTATTACTTTCTTCTTGAATAACAAGTGAATACACCTTATTAATAGAAGGTAATGGATCCTTGAGAAGAACTTGAGTTTTAACCACATTGAAATGATAATTCAAACAAGTGAGGAATTGAATAACCTGGTCTTCTAAACGATGAACCCTAGCAGAGCACATAGCTTCACAACGGCAAGGATTGGGACAATTTCAAATAGGCATGGGACGGTGCAAATTGAGTTCCTCCCATAGCGTTTTCATCTCAGTGAAATATTCCAACACATATTTAGATCCTTGCTTCAAATTATTGATAGAAGAACGTAGAGAAGAAATGCGAGTACGATCAGCTTTAGCAAAACGCTCTTTGAGTTCTTCTAAGACATCAATGGCTCTTTCATGGAAAACGATAGTTTGTGCGATTTGAGGAGAAACAGAGTTAGGTATCCAAGAATGGATGAGATGATTGCAATGTTCCCATGAATTGCGATTCAAATCATCAAAATCAGGAACAGGTATGGATCCATTGATGAAGACGAGCTTTTTTTTCGCATCAAGAACTCGTTGCATAAATCTACTCCAAGCCTAATAATTCATACCAATTAGAAGAGGTGTAACAGTGACTGAATTCGGGCCTTCACTAGGATGAACGTAGAAGATCGAATCGGTGTTGACTTGATTTTGTTGAAGAAGTTGTGGATTTTGTCGAGGAGGCATGATGATTCAGAGATGAGGAAGATTATGAGAATGTGAAAAATAGTGAGAAAAGACATGCAGAAACTGCAAGAATGGAGAAGAATAACAGAAAATAGGGGTAAAAATACCAAGAAATCAACGAGAAACTGCAAGAAAATGCAGGAAAATCAAGGAAGAAGATGAAGATTGCAAAGAACGCAGTAGAAAAAACAGTTAGGATGTAACAACCTCTTAGAGAGAGGAAAATGATACCATATTATGTATCGAGTAAAAAGGAATATTCATTGTATTCTATTGATACAAGGGAAGTACAATTGGTTAATATAAGTTAAGCTATTGTACTACACAATCTAATTGTACTATACAAATGTACTATCTAGTAATAACTTGTACCGCAAGTTATTACTCTAAGCCTAATTCTTAGTCTCTATTTGCTCTGTGTAACTGTAACACTCTGTTTTTCCAACATAAAAATTTCATAACAAATAATCAGAGTTTTCCACATAAACGGAATGCCACACTTCTTAAAAATCATAAATGGAATAATTAACTAATTTTCCTTCAAAGTTCAATCAACATAATATTCAAAACTTCGCAGCGGATTTAATTCAACAACTAAAATAGTCTTTGGCACGAAGGCCTCATCAAAACATCTCATAAAATATCCAATCTAAAACATAGTCTTGTAAATTCGTAATCAATACGTAAGGAATAGAAAAGCATGCAACAAAGTCCCATCCCGTTACGTATCAGAGCACCTAAAGACACACGTGAGAATGAAACCACTCACGACAGCAACTACAACAACCTATTCTCGATCACCTGCAAGTTACTCATACGAAGAGCAACATTTTCATGCAGAAGGGGTGAAATTTCACAAACAATAATATTAAACATATAATTCATCAATTATATTTAACAACATAAAGACATCATAATTTCATCATAGATAATAATGTAATTATAAAACACTTTATTAACAGCTCATGTATAAAACACAACTTAACAACTTGTCTTGAAAATGCAACCTCGACTCGACTATGCAACTTAACTTCTTAATCATGCATGTGGTACCAATCCAGGGCATCAAGCCCTCAACGTATTTAAGTATTAATATACTTCCAGGGCATCAAGCCCTCAACTTAATTGAGCAAAGGCTCCAGGGCATCAAGCCCCCAACGTATTGAGCAAAGGCTCTAGGGCATCAAGCCCCCAACATGAATGAGTATGCATGGACTCAATAACTTACATCTTAGAAACATCGACCTCTTAGATAAATCCAATAATTTGGAACAACATCTTTCATCTTGGACCGACTCATGCAGTTGAATTAATAGACAACAACAACATATACAACACATTAACATATCCAGATATAATAATATCATATGATAATCATCAACAACTTAAACATTTCAAATAATTCACATAATGCATATACAAATATATTACATTACTATCATCATTAAATCATATTATAACAACTTCACAGATCATCAGTAATATTGTATTCAACCTCCATTCCTACCCCAAGGATCAACTCATAACATCTCGTGCGACAAAGATCACAAAAACCTAAACAAGGTATTCTGTCTTACAGGAGCTCGTGAGGCGATAACCATTACTCGCTATGACGAGTTCAGGAAATTGGCATTCGCCTTGGCGAACAAGAAACTGGGTCCTCTCGGTAATTTGACATTTTTCACCAAAAAATTCATTTTTAAACTTTCCCAGGTTCAATCTTAATCTAAAAATTTGCCTAATCATTATTGTACATATTAAGGCACCATCACTCGCGAGGGCGAGGATCATCACTTGCAAGGCGAGCGATGAATACAGGCTCGGGCAGAATGCAGATTTTTACGAAAATCCACCTAATCTCATGGTTCAAAACTTAAAACTGATTCTAAACATCACCCTATGGATTATCTAAGGTCTGTAACCACTTTCTACATCAATTCTACAATTCTACATCATCTATCCATCAATTATGACTCTTAACCCTAATTTTCCAATTCTTAAAACTAACCTACACATGTTAAATATAACCATCAGAATCATCAGCTTAAGAGAATTGAATGTTAGTCTCACCCTTACCTTAAGAAATCGATGGACAACCTCTTCTTGGTTCTTCTCTCTTCTTGTTCTCCCTTTTCTCCCAAAAGTGATTGTACGTGAAAACTTTTTTAAACCTAGTTCTCACCTATTTATATCTCCTCTATCTATTCTATCTTATTCCTCTTTTTCCCACAAAACTCTCTAAATTCACAAAACAGCCCCTCATCTCAATATTTATTTTATTTTCAAATCTTATTCTATTAAATAATAAAATAAGACCTCTCAAATAAAATGTCACACATCACATAGTCACATATAAATCACATAAGTCATATAAATCATCTTAATAGACTCTAAACTCAACAAAATAATTAAATAAATCAAAGTGGGCGTTATAGTAACACCCTAAACCCTTAAAGCAATAAATTACACAAATAATACAAATCATGTAAAGGATTTAGATGCTACTTCTTCTATAAGTTCAACATGCATAAATAATTTTCTCAAACATAGCAGTCGAATAATAATATCATCACATCAACAGTGAAATAAACATCTCCAAATAGCCATGTCACATAATCATACTATGTCACCAAATATAAAATCTCATCCTAACATACTGAGTGATAAATATCTCAACAAGTCATAAAGTATAAATGACAGACAAACACCCCTAATCAGAGCCGACACACTAAGACTCTGAAAACAAAAGACGAGGTAGCTCCAAAGCTAACTATAACATCCTAAAATTTTGAGTCTATTTTCGAGTGTAGCTAAAAATATAAATCATAATAGTATAATTGTTTTTAAAATACGCGAAGATAAAAATAAAGATAAAGTAAAGAAAAACTTCTCAGAGTTAAAATGTTATTAAGACAAATAAATATGATACAATTTCTTATTAATAGTTAAATTTTATTGGATAAAAAGAAAAAAAAAAAAAAAAGAAGGAAAAACGAAAAGGGGGTGCAAATAACAATTTTTTGTTAATAAAAACAAAAACAAAAAGTTATATACTTTCTCCCCACGTTTCTCAAAATTTGTTTAAAAAAATAAAAAATAATAATAAAAAGAAATAGATATTGCAGAAAGAGAAACCATGAGATAATTTTTCAATAAGTGTACGCCTACACTTCTCATCTGCCTATGAATAAGATCCTTAGCTGAATACAAACTCACACCACAAAACTCTCTTCTCTTTAGAAAATCAGGTTAGTTCTCTCTCTCTCTCTCTCTCTCTCTCTCTCTCTCTCTCCTTTTCTAAACTTTCTCTATTCAATCTATAGTCATTCTTTATTCTTTTGAAAGAGATAAGATTTACTACTAAAATAACCTCAGATTTGGTCCCCACAACCCTTCTTTTAGGAAGAAAACAGCAACATAGTATTAGAATGTTCTTTTATCAGATGAGAGAGTGACAGTAGATTTAGTTCTTTTCAACCTAATCAAACCATGAAAATAGTTTAGTTCTTTTCAACCATTATTTTTCAACAAAAACATCATTCAATAAAATAAAACAAGAAGATCTCAGATCTGTTTTAGTAGAAAAATTATACGATTTAATTATTATATTTTTTATACTTATCCAAACTATGAAGGTTGAAACAAAATTCAAAAGAAAGTTGAGATCTTGTTTAATTCATATTTCTTTAAATATAGTTTAAAGAAAAATAAGGAAATGAACACTGTTTTAGGAATGACGTAACGACCATTAAATAGCATTTAAACATTCTGACTATATAAGAAGGTAGTAACATAAGTTTCATTTGGAAATAAAATAAAATAAAATAATTATTAAAATATACCTAATATGATTTGAAAAACGTGATACAGAGAAACAAAAGAAAACAAAGGAATTAGAAAACTTTAACTAGTTATTTCTATTATTATGACCTTGGTAATGATATTAAAATTATAAGTATAGATATTAAAATTATTTTTATTAGGCTTAATACATGCTTTGGTCCCTCAACTTAATTTTGAATTTCATTTTGATCCCTTAACTTTAAACCGTCTCAATTTGGTCCCATAACTTTACCTCCGTTTACCTAAGTGGTCCGTTCGGTTAGTTTTTTTAACAGAAGGGACCACTTAGGTAAACGGAGGTAAAGTTTTGGGACCAAATTGAGACGGTTTAAAGTTAAGGGACCAAAATGAAATTCAAAAATAAGTTGAGGGACAAAGCATGTATTAAGCCTTATTTCTATTATTATAACCTTGGTAATGACTATAGTCTAATAGGTAGTTTATGTTGGGTGAATATTCTAGGTGATATTGGAGCTGCTTTCGATGGAAACGATATTCCAACTTTCGAAGAATCCGAAGGTAAGGAGAATTACTACTAATATGTTTTAAAGATTTTGCATAAGTTATGTGCTTAAGTGATTATATCTGAGTAAATAACTCTACTTGTGAGAGTTAATTTCTCGATGATGTGGTAATTTCTAGAGATCAAGTACATGTCAAAGGACATCGACTTATGTGTGTTTTAGATAATATAATTAGGAGTTTTTGAACATATAATACATAAGTAGAAGAAAATGTTTTGTAAATGATGAATTGATTAGATAGTTATATTATGTTTATTTGGTATTGTTTGATTAGATAGTTATAATTAGGAGCTGCTCTAATTATGATGATATGTTTGATACATGAAATTAGTGATAATTGAGTTGTTGTTGGGGAAATTGCATGTTCATGATTTGATGATGAGAAATAAGTTGTTGTTGTTGGTTTTGTAAAAATGGGGTGATTTGGTGAATTATGTTCAAATGGCAATTGTTTTCATGTTTGATGTGTTCTTGGGAACCCTTTTTATTGTTTTGACCTGTAAACAAATTTTGGAAACATATACAAAACATTTTCTTTTACTTATGTATTATTTTTCTGCAGAACTATGACTGTTCGCTTAAGCGAACGCGTAAGCGAACAATCATAGTAGGTTCTGTGAATGGGTCACTTAAGCGAACCGGAAGCGAACAACAAGCGAACTTTTGATGTAGCTTCTAGAACTTGTTCGCTTAAGCGAACAAGGTGGTCGCTTAAGCGAACTTGCCCAGTTTCAGCAAACTTTGATTTTCGTTCCGGGCTTTAGGGGGCCAATCCGAGCTTTGTAAAATGCCTCTTTCAACTTTTTTAACCACTGTTTGAACTCCTAAACCTACTGGAACATGTTTTACTCATTCGAATTTGAGATTTTCCATTTTGGGTTGAAACTTGAATTTTGGAAATTTCGGATTTTTGTCAAAATGAACTTTTCTGAACTAAATGGGATTACAAGTTGGGTCTACAGTTCATATAGACTTAGACAAGACTTGTAAAGTGGGTCAAACATCTTAATCATGTTAAACTTGATATTTCGTGTGGGAATGTGGAAAATGTGAACTTGGGTTTTCTCATACGAACTTAAGTTATACTTTGAACCAACGTCTAATAGTTTGTAAGTGGTTTAATTTCATGACTACATGATTGATCAAGATTGATTTGTGAGTTTTCAAACTTGAATAAGTTATCTTATTTTGAAAATTATCAATGTTGGCCGTTTTTCCACTTGATAAGAATTTTGTCGAAAATGATTCTTTAAGGCCAATTACTTTACAGTTGAATATGAGGCAAAGAAGATGGTTAGAATATCTTAAGGATTTTGATTTTCAGTTGACTTATCATCCCGGGAAGGCTAATGTTGTTGCGGATGCTTTGAGTAGAAAGACTTTGCATATGTGTGCTTTGATGGTTAAAGAGTTGGAATTGATTGAGCAGTTTCGAGACTTGAGTTTGGTTAGTGAGTTGACACCGGATGGTGTGAGGTTGGGTATGTTAAAGTTGACAAGCAATATTTTGGAAGAGATCAAGAATTGTCAGAAGGAAGATTTGGAACTCGTGGACCGAGTTGTAACGCCCACTTTCGTTTAATCGTTTATTTAATCGAGTTTAGGTGATTATATTATAATTATATAATATAAATGCATGATTTTGATATGTTTTGATGATTTGCGATGATTTGATCGATGACGTGATAAGTTATGAGTTTTGGATGATTTGATAAGGATATGAGAATTATTTTATTGTTAAATAAAATAAAGATTTGAAAATAATATAAAATATTTAGTTGAGGGCTGTTTTGATATTTTAGATAGTTTTAGGGGAGAAAGTGAGATAAGATAAGTAAATAAGAAAAGATATAAATAGGGAAGACCTAATTTTTAGAAAAACTGATTGTATGTGAAAACTTTTGGAAAAAGGGAGAAAAAGCTTAGAGAGGAGCAAGAGACCAAGAGGGCTGTGATTTTTCTGCAAATTTAAGGTAAGGGTGAGACTAATAACTCAGTAATATTAGTTGTTGTAATTCTGATGATTAATTAGCAAGAATTAGGATTAATTGGAGAAAACAAAAACTAGGTCAAAACCTTAGAATTGATGATCAAACGGTGGGAATTGGTTTAATTGATCTAGAAAGTGTTCCTAGACCTTAGATAATGTTTAGGACGAACTTTGGAATCAAAAACAAGCTTAGAACCATGTGGATCGACGGATTTTTGTGATTTTAGGAAACCTGGCCGTCGCGACATTCATCGCTCGCCACGGCGAGCTATGAATCTCGCCTCGCGAGTGATGAACTTCATCGCTCGCCTCGCGAGCCCTTTCCTTTCGCCTCGCGAGCGTTTCTGGCATCGCTCGCCACGGCGAACAACCCTTCCTCGCCTCGCGAGCTTAGGCAGAGAGCATGTCATATTTTGTGTTTCGACCTTTTTAGTTCGACCTTGGATGCCTTAGAGTGCCTGAACATACCTAGTATTGATTAGGAATAAATGTAGGATCAGATTGAACCCAGAACAACACTAGTTTGGAAGATGAGTGGTACTCGCCATGGCGAGTAAGAACTCTCGCCTCGCGAGCACAACCAGAATTTAGATGCTTGAGTGTTTGTGCGATCTGTGTCGCACGTGTTGATCAAGAGTGAACCCCTAATTAGTAATGAAACCTAATGATGACGTTTAATGCGATCTGCAAAACCTTAAGACATGTTGTCGTTAATTGAGCATGGTTAATGTATTGTACAATCATGTAAGATATGAAAGTTAATTATGATGCAAATGATTTGTTGTTGATATAATGATATCATCTTGTTATGTGACTTGTTTATGCTGCTTCCGTTATTTAACTAAGTGCATATGGTATATGATGAAGTTTAGCTCCAAATTATTGGATGCATGTTGATATGTTGATTACGGTGTTTTGTTGTTAAGGAGCTTTGTCCTCCGCACGTTTTATAGGAGCTTTGTCCTCCGCACGATTAAAGTATATTAATACTTATGATGACGATTGGTACCACATGCATATAAGGAGTCTAAGAGCATTGTCACATTGTCATGATTAAGATGCCTTGTTGATAATGATTGAATATGTGATTACGTGATAAGTGTTTATCAATTATGTTATGTTGTTCATGATAATTGGATATATGATTACGCGACAACTGTTTAGCAATTATGCAATGTTGTTAAAGAAATGATTATGATGTTAATTTATGATTCGCAATTACATTGATTAATGTTATTTTGTTATGAAATCTCACCCCTTCTGCTTGAAAATGTTGCCCTTCGTATGAGTAACTTGCAGGTGATCATGCTTAGTGTGCAGTTGCCGTCGTGAGTGGCCTTGCCATCTCTGTGTCGTCTAGGTCGCTCTGATACGTAACGGGATGGGGTTATATGTTATAACATGCTTCATTCTTTTACATGAACTGCTATGATAATTTCTGTTTTGATTAACTCTTTTGAGATACTTTGTTGGGGCCTGCGTGCCAAACTGATTTATGATTTCTGAACTAATATTCCGCTGCTATGTTAAGATATTATGTGAAAGTTAAATTATTATTTAACTGTTTTTGGATTACGTTTCTATGTGATATCCCGTTTATGGTTTTTACTCTGATAAATGTTTAAGAAATTTGTATATTGGGAAAACGGGGTGTTACAATTGGTATCAGAGCAGGTCGGTCCGTCCGGTCAATTAGAGAGTCGTGTCGAGTCTTAGTAATATTTATATTACTATCTTATGTTGTTGTTGCTACTTTTGTAGAATATAAGGAATGGCTGGAAGAAACGATGCTGCGTTAGTTGCTGCTCTACAAGCTGTTGCCCAAGCTGTGGGACAACAACCTAACGCGAATGCTGAAGCTAGGATGTTGGAGACTTTCATGAAGAAGAACCCTCCAACTTTCAAAGGACGTTATGACCCTGATGGAGCCCAGACGTGGCTTAAGGAGATCGAGAGGATTTTCCGGGTTATGCAGTGCATTGAGGATCAGAAATTACGGTTTGGTACTCATCAGCTAGCCGAGGAAGCTGATGACTGGTGGGTTGCTCTTCTGCCTACCCTTGGGCAGGAGGGAGCTGTTGTGACTTGGGCTGTTTTCAGGAGAGAGTTCCTGAGAAGATACTTTCCGGAAGATGTTCGCGGGAAGAAGGAGATCGAGTTCCTTGAGTTGAAGCAAGGAAACATGTCTGTGACAGAGTATGCAGCCAAGTTCGTGGAGCTGTCATAGTTCTACCCGCACTATACTGCTGAGAATGCTGAGTTCTCGAGATTCATCAAGTTCGAGAACGGTTTGAGGCCTGACATCAAGAGGGCGATTGGGTACCAACAGCTTAGAGTTTTTCCGGATTTGGTTAATAGCTGCAGGATCTATGAAGAGGATACAAAGGCTCACTACAAGGTAGTGAATGAGAGGAAGGGCAAGGGACAGCAGAGTCGTCCTAAGCCGTACAGTGCCCCCGCTGATAAAGGGAAACAGAGGATGGTCGATGATAGGCGGCCTAAGAAGAAGGATGCTACCGAGATTGTGTGTTTCAATTGTGGTGGGAAAGGCCACAAAAGCAACGTCTGCCCTGAAGAAATCAAGAAGTGTGTTCGGTGTGGTAAGAAAGGTCATATTGTAGCTGAATGCAAGCGTACGGACATTGTGTGTTTTAATTGCAATGGAGAGGGTCACATTAGTTCACAGTGTACTCAGCCTAAGAGGGCGCCGACTACTGGTAGAGTCTTTGCTTTGACTGGTACTCAGACAGAGAACGAGGATCGTTTGATCAGAGGTACTTGCTATATTAATAGTACTCATTTAGTTGCTATTATTGATACTGGTGCTACGCATTGTTTTATTGCCTTCGATTGTGTTTCTGCTTTGGGTCTTGATTTGTCTGATATGAATGGAGAGATGGTTGTCGAAACTCCAGCTAAGGGTTCAGTGACTACTTCTCTCGTATGTTTGAAATGTCCTTTGTCTATGTTTGGTCGTGATTTCGAAATGGATTTAGTTTGTCTACCTTTGAGCGGTATGGATGTGATTCTGGGTATGAACTGGTTAGAGTACAACCACGTTCTTATTAATTGTTTTAGCAAGTCAGTGCATTTCTCTTCCGTCGAAGAGGAAAGTGGTGCAGAGTTTTTATCTACTAAGCAGCTGAAGCAACTGGAACACGATGGTATCTTGATGTTTTCGTTAATGGCTACTTTATCTACTGAGAATCAAGCAGTGATTGATAGGTTACCGGTGGTGTGTGAATTTCCTGAAGTTTTTCCAGATGAGATTCCTGATGTGCCTCCAGAGAGAGAAGTTGAGTTTTCTATTGATATTGTTCCTGGAACGAAGCCGGTCTCGATGGCACCTTATCGTATGTCTGCTTCCGAGTTATCTGAGTTGAAGAAACAGTTGGAGGACTTGCTTGAGAAGAAGTTTGTTAGACTAAGTGTTACACCTTGGGGAGCGCCGGTTTTGTTAGTAAAGAAGAAAGATGGTAGTATGCGGTTATGTATTGATTATCGGCAGTTGAACAAGGTAACTATCAAGAATAGGTATCCACTTCCGAGAATTGATGATTTGATGGATCAGTTAGTGGGTGCACGTGTTTTTAGCAAGATTGATTTGAGGTCAGGTTATCACCAGATTAAAGTAAAGGATGAAGATATGCAGAAGACAGCTTTCAGAACGCGTTATGGTCACTATGAATATAAAGTTATGCCTTTTGGTGTTACCAATGCACCTGGAGTGTTTATGGAATATATGAATCGCATCTTTCATGCATTTTTGGATCGGTTTGTGGTTGTGTTTATCGATGATATTTTGATTTACTCCAAGACTGAAGAAGAACATGCTGAGCATCTGAAGATTGTTTTGCAAGTGTTGAAAGAGAAGAAACTTTATGCTAAATTGTCGAAGTGTGAATTCTGGTTGAAAGAGGTGAGTTTTCTAGGCCATGTTATTTCTGGTGATGGTATTGCAGTGGATCCGTCTAAAGTTGAAGCGGTATCACAGTGGGAGACTCCTAAGTCAGTTACTGAGATTAGAAGTTTCTTGGGTTTAGCTGGTTACTATAGAAGGTTTATTGAAGGGTTTTCTAAGTTAGCTCTTCCGCTAACGCAGCTGACTTGTAAAGGTAAAACTTTTGTGTGGGACGTCCATTGTGAGAACAGTTTTAGTGAATTGAAGAAGCGTTTGACGACTGCTCCAGTGTTAATTTTGCCGAAGTCAGATGAACCTTTTGTGGTATATTATGATGCGTCCAAACTGGGTTTAGGAGGTGTACTTATGCAAGAAGGTAAAGTGGTAGCTTATGCTTCAAGACAGTTGAGAATTCATGAGAAGAATTATCCTACGCATGATCTCGAGTTGGCGGCCGTAGTCTTTGTATTGAAGATATGGAGACATTACTTGTATGGTTCGAGATTTGAGGTGTTTAGTGATCACAAGAGTTTGAAGTATTTGTTCGATCAGAAGGAATTGAATATGAGACAGCGAAGATGGCTTGAATTGTTGAAAGATTATGACTTTGGTTTGAATTATCATCCAGGTAAAGCTAATGTTGTTGCAGATGCCTTGAGTAGGAAGACATTGCATATGTCCGATATGATGGTCAGAGAGTTCGAATTGCTTGAACAGTTTAGAGATATGAGTTTGGTTTGCGAATGATCACCTCAGAGTGTGAAACTGGGTATGCTGAAGATTGATAGTGAATTTCTGAAAAGTATCAAGCAAGCGCAGAAAGTTGATGTCAAGTTTGTAGACTTGTTGGTTGCTAGAGATCAGACTGAAGACAGTGATTTTAAAATCGATGATCAAGGTGTGTTGAGATTCCGAGGAAGAATTTGTATCCCAGACAATGAAGAGATTAAGAAGATGATTCTTGAAGAGAGTCATAGAAGTAGCTTGAGTATTCACCCGGGAGCTACGAAGATGTATCATGATTTAAAGAAGATTTTCTGGTGGTCTGGTTTGAAACGAGATGTGGCACAGTTTGTGTATTCCTGTTTAGTTTGTCAGAAGTCGAAAGTTGAGCATCAGAAACCTGCTGGAATGATGGTACCTTTACATGTGCCAGAATGGAAATGGGATAGTATATCCATGGATTTTGTGACGAGTTTGCCAAATACTCCTAGAGGGAACGACGCAATTTGGGTTATTGTTGATAGATTGACGAAGTCGGCTCATTTTCTACCGATTAATATTAGTTTCCCTGTTGCCTAGTTGGCAGAGATTTATATCAAGGAGATCGTGAGGTTGCATGGTGTTCCTTCGAGCATTGTGTCAGATAGAGATCCAAGATTTAATTCTAGATTTTGGAAAAGTTTGCAAGAGGCTTTGGGTTCGAAGTTGAGGTTGAGTTCGGCGTATCATCCGCAGACAGATGGTCAGTCGGAGAGGACAATTCAGTCACTAGAGGATTTGTTGAGAATTTGTGTTCTTGAGCAAGGAGGAACTTGGGATAGTTATCTTCCGTTGATCAAGTTCACATACAATAATAGTTATCATTCAAGTATTGGAATAACACCTTTCGAGGATTTATATGGTCGGAGATGCAGAACTCCGTTGTGCTGGTTTGAGTCAGGTGAAAGAGTGGTCTTAGGACCAGAGATTGTTCAGCAGACTACTGAGAAAGTTCGGATGATCCAAGAGAAAATGAAGGCGTCGCAGAATCGACAAAAGAGTTATCATGATAAGCGTAGAAAAGATCTTGAGTTTCAAGAAGGAGACCACATGTTTTTGAGAGTCACTCCTATGACTGGTGTAGGACGTGCTTTGAAGTCAAAGAAGTTGACCCCGAAGTTCATTGGTCCATATCAAATATTGGAAAGAGTTGGAACGGTGGCTTACCGAGTGGGTTTACCGCTGCATCTTTCGAATTTGCACAACGTTTTCCATGTGTCGCAACTTCGAAAGTATGTTCCGGATCCATCTCATGTAATCCAAAGTGACGATGTGCAAGCTAGAGACAACCTTACGGTAGAGACTTTACCGGTGAGGATTGATGATCGTAAAGTGAAGACGTTGAGAGGCAAGGAGATACCTCTCGTGAGAGTCGTTTGGACGGGAGCGACTGGTGAAAGCTTGACGTGGGAGCTTGAGAGTAAGATGCTGGAGTCTTATCCAGAGTTGTTTGCTTGAGGTAAATTTTCGAGGACGAAAATCTTTTAAGTGGGGGAGAGTTGTAACGCCCACTTTCGTTTAATCGTTTATTTAATCGAGTTTAGGTGATTATATTATAATTATATAATATATATGCATGATTTTGATATGTTTTGATGATTTGCGATGATTTGATCGATGACGTGATAAGTTATGAGTTTTGGAAGATTTGATAAGGATATGAGAATTATTTTATTGTTAAATAAAATAAAGATTTGAAAATAATATAAAATATTTAGTTTAGGGCTGTTTTGATATTTTAGATAGTTTTAGGGGAGAAAATGAGATAAGATAAGTAAATAAGAAAAGATATAATTAGGGAAGACCTAATTTTTTGAAAAACTGATTGTACGTGAACACTTTTGGAAAAAGGGAGAAAAAGCTTAGAGAGGAGCAAGAGACCAAGAGGGCTGTGATTTTTCTGCAAATTTAAGGTAAGGGTGAGACTAATAACTCAGTAATATTAGTTGTTGTAATTCTGATGATTAATTAGCAAGAATTAGGATTAATTGGAGAAAACAAAAACTAGGTCAAAACCTTAGAATTGATGATCAAACGGTGGGAATTGGTTTAATTGATGTAGAAAAAGTTCCTAGACGTTAGATAATGTTTAGGACGAACATTGGAATCAAAAACAAGCTTAGAACCATTTGGATCGACGGATTTTTGTGATTTTAGGAAACCTGGCCTAGCGACATTCATCGCTCGCCACGGCGAGCTATAAATCTCGCCTCGCGAGTGATGAACTTCATCGCTCGTCTCGCGAGCCCTTTCCTTTCGCCTCGCGAGCGTTTCTGGGATCGCTCGCCACGGCGAACAACCCTTCCTCGCCTCGTGAACTTAGGCAGAGAGCATGTCATATTTTGTGTTTCGACCTTTTTAGTTGGACCTTGGATGCCTTAGAGTGCCTAAACATACCTAGTATTGATTAGGAATGAATGTAGGATCAGATTGAACCCAGAACAACACTAGTTTGGAAGATGAGTGGTACTCGCCATGGCGAGTAAGAACTCTCGCCTCGCGAGCACAACCAGAATTTAGATGCTTGAGTGTTTGTGCGATCTGTGTCGCACGTGTTGATCAAGAGTGAACCCCTAATTAGTAATGAAACCTAATGATGACGTTTAATGCGATCTGCAAAACCTTATGACATGTTGTCGTTAATTGAGCATGGTTAATGTATTGTACAATCATGTAAGATATGAAAGTTAATTATGATGCAAATGATTTGCTGTTGATATAATGATATCATCTTGTTATGTGACTTGTTTATGCTGCTTCCGTTATTTAACTAAGTGCATATGGTATATGATGAAGTTTAGCTCCAAATTATTGGATGCATGTTGATATGTTGATTACGGTGTTTTTTTGTTAAGAGTCCATGCATAGCATATCATTGAGCTTAGTCCTCACCACGTTTATTAGGAGCTTTGTCCTCCGCACGTTTTATAGGAGGTTTGTCCTCCGCACGATTAAAGTATATTAATACTTATGATGACAATTGTTACCACATGCATATAAGGAGTCTAAGATCATTGTCACATTTTCATGATTAAGATGCCTTGTTGATAATGATTGAATATGTGATTACGTGATAAGTGTTTAACAATTATGTTATGTTGTTCATGATAATTGGATATATGATTACGCGATAACTGTTTAGCAATTATGCAATGTTGTTAAAGAAATGATTATGATGTTAATTTATGATTCGCAATTACATTGATTAATGTTATTTTGTTATGAAATCTCACCCCTTCTGCTTGAAAATGTTGCCCTTCGTATGGGTAACTTGCAGGTGATCGTGCTTAGTGTGCAGTTGCCGTCATGAGTGGCCTTGCCATCTATGTGTCGTCTAGGTCGCTCTGATACGTAACGGGATGGGGTTATATGCTATAACATGCTTCATTCTTTTACGTGAACTGCTATGATAATTTCTGTTTTGATTAACTCTTTTGAGATACTTTGTTGGGGCCTGCGTGCCAAACTGATTTATGATTTATGAACTAATATTCCGCTGCTATGTTAAGATATTATGTGAAAGTTAAATTATTATTTAACTGTTTTTGGATTACGTTTCTATGTGATATCCCGTTTATGGTTTTTACTCTGATAAATGTTTAAGAAATTTGTATATTGGGAAAACGGGGTGTTACACGAGTGACATTGGTTAATCAAGGTAAAGGTGGAGACTTTAGATTGGATGAGAACAATGTTTTGATGTTTCGTGATCGAGTTTGTGTGCCAGATGTTCTTGAGCTTAAGAGGCAAATTTTGGACGAAGGTCATAGAAGTAGTTTGAGTATTCATCCAGGAGCGATTAAGATGTATCAAGATTTGAAGAGGTTGTTTTGGAGAACTGGAATGAAGAAGGAGATTGCTGAGTTTGTTTATGCTTGTTTGGTTTGTCAGAAATCGAAGATTGAACATCAGAGACCGTCGGGTTTGATGCAACCGTTGTTTGTGCCAGAGTGGAAGTGGGATAGCATTTCTATGGACTTTGTTAGGGCGTTGCCTAAGACTAGTAAGAGTTTTGATTCGATTTGGGTGATTGTTGATCGGTTGACGAAGTCAGCGCATTTTGTTCCTATTAAGACTGGTATGTCTGTGGCGAAGTTGGCCGAGATCTACATTGAGAAGATTGTTAGATTGCGTGGTATTCCTTCTAGTATTGTGTCGGATCGGGATCCGAGGTTTACTTCTAAGTTTTGGGAGAGTTTGCAAGCTGCTTTGGGAACTAAGTTGAGATTGAGTTATGCTTACCATCCTCAGACCGATGGGCAGACAGAGAGGACTATTCAGAGTTTGGAAGATATGTTGAGAGCTTGTGTTTTGGAGCAAGGTGTCAGTTGGGATGAATGTTTACCGTTGATTGAGTATACTTACTTGCGGGTGAATCCTGTGACTGGTGTTGGTCGTGCTTTGAAGTGTAGGAAGTTGACTCCTCGTTTTGTTGGACCATTTGATGTCATTGAGAAGGTTGGGGTTGTAGCGTATCGGATTGCGTTACCACCATCTTTATCGAATCTTCATGATGTGTTTCATGTGTCTTAGTTGAGGAAGTATGTGCATGATGCGTCTCATATGATTCAAGTGGATGAATTGGAAGTAAGAGATAATTTGACGGGTGAGACTTGGTCGGTTAGGATTGAGGATCGTCTGTTGAAGCGTTTGCGTTGCAAGGAGATTGTTTTGGTCAAAGTGATTTGGGTTGGACCACTTGGTGAGAGTGCCACTTGGGAATCGGAGAGTAGATTGAGGGTTTCGTATCCGGAGTTGTTTCCTTCAGGTAATTTTCGAGTTGCGAAAATTCTTTCAGGGGGGGAGAGTTGTAACAGTTCGATTTTTCGCTAGATTTGTTTTAATTACTTTTATTATGTGTTTTATGTGTTTGTGTGTGATTAATCATCATTGGGTGCATTTTCATGGATTTCCGTAATAGAAGAGTATTTTGGTCATTTGGCGGGTAAGGGTAAAATGGTAATTTTGGTGAGAATTATTTTTAATATTTAGTGAGAACCCTTATTTTACTAAGTTACTAGTGTAGTGATTAGTTTTTATCGTTTAGTGACCGTTGGTTATGTTTTACCGTTGTTAGTAATTACCGTTGAGTGTATAGAAACTTTTTAGAATTGTGTTAGAATGGGTTAAGCCCACTAGGTCTAGAATTGAGCCCAATTGAGTTGTAGCATACCTAAACCTAAACTTGGAGAGAAATTCATTTATTCATTTCATTTCACAAAGTTAGAAAGAGGTAGAGAGAGAAAGTGAGTGAAAGGAAGAACAAGGGTTAGAGAAAGGGAGAAACTTGAAGATTGAAGGATTTAGGAGCTAAAGTGAAGCCTAAGTTTGGATTAATCATAACCTAAGGTAAGGGGGTTAGTCTTCATCATAATCATAATTGTTTGTTTGCAATTTTTCTTGGTTTGTATGAAAAAGTGCTTAATTGAGTGAGAATTGATATGAACCCAATCTCTAATTTTCGTGCTCTTGTTTTGGTGATAAGTTTGAGTATGCTAATTGAATGATAAATGAATTGTTGGTGATGAAATAACATGTTCATAATGTATGAAAATGGGTTGTTGTGAAATTATGCTTAATTGATGACTTATGACATGTTGTTGTTGAATTGGGGTGTGAATCAAGTTTCAATTGATGTTGTTGTTGCTGAGATATGTTGTTGATTATGAATTATGGCTTGGGTGTTCATATATCATGATTGTTGTTGAGAAAATGAGTTGTTGTTGGTGGTTGTGTAAAATGGGTTGATAAAGAAGAAGTTTGATTTTGATGATGTTGAATGAGATAAGGAAGTTGTTAGAATGAATTAGGATGGTATGATTTTCTGTTTTAATCACTTGGTTTTGGAGAGAAATCGTTTTGGGAAGAAAACAAGATTTTATACGCAAAAACGTAAAAATGCATTTTGTTGTACTGGTGAGGTGACACGACCGTGCGTCTTGATGGCACGACCGTGTCAGCTTCTCCTGTAAAGGGAGCACGACCGTGCTTCCTGATGGCACGACCGTGTCAGTTCTGCAGAATTCTGAAACCTCGTTTTTTCGTGTTTTTTTGTACTTTTAAGCATGCCAATGGATTCCAAACACCTAACCTTATTCAATCAATTTATAATTAAGCTTCTAAGAGTATCATAGCTTGATTCTAACTTGGTTTTGTTTTGAAAATGAATTGGTTTTGCATTATGGAAGAAATTATATGAACTTGTTGTAATTTGGTAATTTTGATGATTTTGTCGAAATGAACTTTTGTGAACTAAATAGGATTACAAGTTAAACCTACAACTCTTATAGACTTAGGTAAGACTTGTATGGTTGGTCAAACATCTTAATCATGCCAAAAATGATATTTCGGGTGGGAATGTGAAAGATTGTGAAATTGGATTTTTCTCATACGAACTTAAGCTATTCTTTGAACTAATGTCTAATAGTTTGTAAGTGGCTTAAGCTCATGACTACATGATTGATTAAGATTGTTTGAGAGCTTTCAACTTGTCTAAGTTGCTTTGTCTTGGGAATTAGCAATGTTGGCCATTTGCCACTTGATACGGTTTTTGTCGGAAATGTTTCCTTTGAACCAATTTTCTTATGATCTATCGTGACTATCCTTATATGACTAAGTAAAGATGTGTGAATGAATGATTGTATTGGATATGATGTTTATCATGAGATGTGTATGCTATCTTACTTAGAATGTAAGAAATGCTTGAATGGTGAAACTATATGTGATAGTTGATGTTGAATGATTATATGTTGGATATGATATTTGTCATGAGATGTTGTATGTTCTCTTACTTGGAATATGAGAATTGTTTGAAATGGTGAAACTATATGTGATAATTGATGTTGAATGACATTGTTGATTATTGATAATCTTGTTGAGGTGTGATGGTGAATACTATGATTTAATTGTGTCTGAGCATGTTTTCTTGATAATCCAATGATGTGGAGATGAACAATATAATTGGGTGTCGTCCTATATATTCTGGAGAAAATTGTGTTTGTTGTCGCATTATCGAGTTCTTATACATGTCCATGCATCATAGTCGTGTTGAGATACGATGTTTTATTCGTTATAGGGCTTCGGCCTGGCAGAGATCTTTTGAGATCTGGATATTGTAACACCCCGTTTTCCCAATATACAAATTTCTTAAACATTTATCAGAGTAAAAAAAAATCATAAACGGGATATCACATAGAAACGTAATCCAAAAACAGTTAAATAATAATTTAACTTTCACATAATATCTTAACATAGCAGCGAAATATTAGTTCGGAAATCATAAATCAGTTTGGCACGTAGGCCCCATCAAAACAATTCATATCCTAATCCATAACATGATAAAAATAACATATTAATCCCGTAAGAGAATGAAGCATGTATAACATTAAACCCCATCCCGTTACGTACCAGAGCGACCTAGACGACAAAGAGAAGGCAAGGACACTCACGACGGCAACTGCACACTAAGCACGATCACCTGCAAGTTACCCATACGAAGGGCAACATTTTCAAGCAGAAGGGGTAAGATTTCATAACAAAATAACATTAATCAATGTAATTGCGAATCATAAATTAACATCATAATCATTTCTTTAACAACATTGCATAATTGCTAAACAGTTATCACGTAATCATATATTCAATTATCATGAACAACATAACATAATTGTTAAACACTTATCACGTAATCACATATTCAATCATTATCAACAAGGCATCTTAATCATGACAATGTGACAATGATCTTAGACTCCTTATATGCATGTGGTACCAATCGTCATCATAAGAATTAATATACTTTAATCGTGCGGAGGACAAAGCTCCTATAAAACGTGCAGAGGACAAAGCTCCTAATAAACGTGGTGAGGACTAAGCTCAATGATATGCTATGCATGGACTCATAACAACAAAACACCGTAATCAACATATCAACGCCGTGGCGAGCGATGAATGTCGCTACGGCCAGGTTTCCTAAAATCACAAAAATCCGTCGATCCACATGGTTTTAAGCTTGTTTTTGATTCCAAAGTTCGTCCTAAACATTATCTAAGGTCTAGGAACACTTTCTACATCAATTAAACCAATTCTCACCGTTTGATCATCAATTCTAAGGTTTTGACCTAGTTTTCGTTTTCTCCAATTAATCCTAATTCTTGCTAATTATTCATCAGAATTACAACAACTAATATTACTGAGTTATTAGTCTCACCCTTGCCTTAAATTTGCAGAAAATCGCATCCCTCTTGGTCTCTTGCTCCTCTCTAAGCTTTTTCTCCCTTTTTCCAAAAGTTTTCACGTACAATCAGTTTTTCTAAAAATTAGGTCTTCCCTATTTATATCTTTTCTTAATTACTTATCTTATCTCACTTTCTCCCCTAAAACTATCTAAAATATCAAAACAGCCCTCAACTAAATATTTTATATTATTTTCAAATCTTTATTTTATTTAACAATAAAATAATTCTCATATCCTTATCAAATCTTCCAAAACTCATAACTTATCACGTCATCGATCAAATCATTCAAATCATCGTAAATCATCAAAACATATCAAAATCATGCATATATTATATAATTATAATATAATCATCTAAACTCGATTAAATAAACGATTAAACGAAAGTGGGCGTTACAACTCTCCCCCACTTAAAAGATTTTCGTCCTCGAAAATTTACCTCAAGCAAACAACTCTGGATAAGACTCCAGCATCTTACTCTCAAGCTCCCACGTCAAGCTTTCACCAGTCGCTCCCGTCCAAACGACTCTCACGAGAGGTATCTCCTTGCCTCTCAACGTCTTCACTTTACGATTATCAATCCTCACCGGTAAAGTCTCTACCGTAAGGTTGTCTCTAACTTGCACATCGTCACTTTGGATTACATGAGATGGATCCGAAACATACTTTCGAAGTTGCGACACATGGAAAACGTTGTGCAAATTCGAAAGATGCGGCGGTAAACCCACTCGGTAAGCCACCGTTCCAACTCTTTCCAATATCTGATATGGACCAATGAACTTTGGGGTCAACTTCTTTGACTTCAAAGCACGTCCTACAACAGTCATAGTAGTGACTCTCAAAAACACGTGATCTCCTTCTTGAAACTCAAGATCTTTTCTACGCTTATCATGATAACTCTTTTGTCGATTCTACGACGCCTTCATTTTCTCTTGGATCATCCGAACTTTCTCAGTAGTCTGCTGAACAATCTCTGGTCCTAAGACCACTCTTTCACCTGACTCAAACCAGCACAATGGAGTTCTGCATCTCCGACCATATAATGCCTCGAAAGGTGTCATTCCAATACTTGAATGATAACTATTATTTTATGTGAACTCGATCAACGGAAGATGACTATCCCAAGTTCCTCCTTGCTCGAGAACACAAATCCTCAACAAATCCTCTAGCGACTGAATTGTCCACTCCGACTGACCATCTGTCTGCGGATGATACGCCGAACTCAACCTCAACTTCGAACCCAAAGCCTCTTGCAAACTTTTCCAAAATCTAGAAGTAAATCTTGGATCTCTATCTGACACAATGCTCGAGGGAACACCATGCAACTTCACAATCTCCTTGATATAAATCTCTGCCAACTGGGCAACAGGGAAACTAATATTAATCGGTAGAAAATGAGCCGACTTCGTCAATCTATCCACAATAACCCAAATTGCGTCGTTCCCTCTAGGAGTATTCGGCAAACTCGTCACAAAATCCATGGATATACTATCCCATTTCCATTCTGGCACATCTAAAGGTACCATCATTCCAGCGGGTTTCTGATGCTCAACTTTCGACTTCTGACAAACTAAACAGGAATACACAAACTGTGCCACATCTCGTTTCAAACCAGACCACCAGAAAATCTTCTTTAAATCATGATACATCTTCGTAGCTCCCGGATGAATACTCAAGCTACTTCTATGACTCTCTTCTAGAATCATCTTCTTAATCTCTTCATTGTCTGGGATACAAATTCTTCCTCGGAATCTCAACACACCTTGATCATGGATTTTAAAATCACTGTCTTCAGTCTGATCTCTAGCAACCAACAAGTCCACAAACTTGACATCAACTTTCTGTGCTTCCTTGATACTTTTCAGAAATTCACTATCAATCTTCAGCATACCCAGTTTCACACTCTGAGGTGACCATTCGCAAACCAAACTCATATCTCTAAACTGTTCAAGCAATTCGAACTCTCTGACCATCATAGCGGACATATGCAATGTCTTCCTTGTAACACTCTAATTTTTATTTAATTATTTTTAATTGTGTGGTGTCATTTATGTGATTTTTGGTGATTTATGTAGTGTATATTTATTTATTATATGATTATTTTATTAAATAATTAAAATAATATAAGAATAGGATTAATTATTATTTTGGGGGTTATGAAATAATTAACATAATTAGTAGGGAGTTAATTGCTAATTAGGGAGTGGGAGGTTACATTTTGGGAGTTGAGAAAAGGAAAGAAAAATAGAGAAAACAGTTTTACGTGAAAACAGTCTAGTTTGGGAGAAAACCAAGAACAAGGGAGAGGAGCCTAGGAACCATTTTCTGCTGTGTTTATTCTGCAATTCTAAGGTAAGGGTGAGGTTTACCGCAATTATATAGATTCTGAATGTTGATTGTGTTCTAACAGGTTTATGTGAGGATTTGGGAGAAATTGGGTTTTTGTTGATTAAGGAGTTTTGGGTGTAGGAATTATAGAATTGAGGGTAGAAATGGGTTCTGGGTGCATAAAACCTTTCATTTCATATCTGTAAACTAATTTGGGGAGTGATTTGAGGAAAAATGGGATTTTTGGGAAAAACCTGCATTCTGCCCGTACAGGAGTTCATCGCTCGCCTCGCGAGTAGCCATTGCTCGCCATAGCGAGTGAACAACTTCATCGCTCGCCTCGCGAGTGATACAGCTCGCCATGGCGAGTAGCCTTGTGAAAATCTGGATTTTGAAAAAGTTGTTATAAGCCGTATTTTGGGTAGTTTCGTGTACCTAGATGATTTTTAAGAGGACTAGAGCAAGTTTTAAGTGTAAAAGAAGATTAGGGAGCTTAGAATTGAGGTTTGAGTGAGAAAAATGTCATTTTTCCCGAGAGCACCATATTTCTGTTCGCCTCGAGTTCGCCTCCAACTCGCCATGGCGAGTACCTGTTTTTCTGAGCTCGCCATAGCGAGTAGATGAGCTCGCGAGGCGAGCTGCCCAGTTTTTGGTTGGTTAATTTCTGTTGTTGTTTGGATTGTGTATTCTGTTGAATTATTGCATGGCTTGTATGCTGATATATATTTCCCTGGATGCTTAGTTGGTTTTGATGAATGGATGCTGACTGATGTGTGTTGTATATAATTAAATTCCCTTAAAGGTGTAAGTTGGTTGGTGAATCATATATATGTATATGTCTAGGTTGGTTGGTATGTAGATATACTCTATGGGGATTAGTTGCATTAACATAACAGTGGGAGAGCTTCGGCTCTGGAATGCTTAGTCGTTCAAAGTGGTGGAGTACTAGTTACTCAAAGTGGTGTAGTGGTGAGGACTTATGTCCTGTTGAGAATGCTTTAACCATTCGACAGCGGTGTGGGTCACGGCCCTGATTTTTGGTACCACATGCATGGGTGTTTAGAGGAGTCTTAGTGGGGTGGTGATAAGTTGTATATATAGTTGAGAGGTGTATGAATTAATATTGTGATAAGATGCGAAAATGATGTTATATAAACAATAATAATGCTGATGATTTATGATGGGGTGTTAGATTCAATTGATGTATTCTTTATCTATATTTTGTTGTGAATCTCACCCCTTCTGCTTGAAAATGTTGCCCTTCCTATGGGTAACTTGCAGGTGATCCTGAGTAGTTGGTGGTGGCTCAAGTGTCTTGGGCTCTGATACGTGGGATGGGATTTTATTGTTTAAATTCATTCTATGTATCAAATTTTGGTTAATGTTGTTGTAGCCCTATGATTGATGGAATATTTTATGTTGAGGCTTAATGCCAAGATTATTTTGGATAATGGAGTTTAATTTAAAAGATTATTCCGCTGCAGTTTAATGAAGGATGTTGTTAAATAGTTTTAATCTATTTAAGAATTTATATTTTGTAGTGTGACATGCCGTTTAATGTGGAACTCTGATTTTATAATTTATAATTAAATTGATTTTGGGAAACGGGGTGTTACAATTGGTATCAGAGCAGGTTGGTCCGTCCGGCCAAGTAGTAGAGTCGTGTTGAGCCACCTAGGATAGAGTGTCAACTCTAATATTGTTGTGTTGTTGTTGTTGTTGTTCTGAACTGTTGTTCATTATGTAGAATCTTAAGATGGCTGGTAGAAACGACGCTGCTATTGCTGCTGCACTTGAGGCTGTAGCTCAAGCTGTTCAACAGCAACCGCAAGCTGGTAATGGAGAAGTGAGGATGCTGGAGACCTTTTTGAGAAATCATCCCCCAGCATTCAAAGGAA
Organism: Medicago truncatula; assembly: GCF_003473485.1. Lineage (NCBI taxonomy): Eukaryota > Viridiplantae > Streptophyta > Magnoliopsida > Fabales > Fabaceae > Medicago > Medicago truncatula. Next base: position 24,567,774 of record NC_053043.1, on the reverse strand, counting down.
GGTATGATCCAGATGGTGCCCAGTCATGGTTGAAGGAAGTGGAAAGGATTTTCAGAGTCATGCAGTGCTCTGAAGTGCAAAAGGTGCGGTTCGGGACGCACATGTTGGCTGAGGAGGCAGACGACTGGTGGGTAAGTTTGTTACCAATGTTGGAACAGAATGGAGCTGTAGTGACCTGGGCAGTGTTCAGAAGGGAATTTCTGAATAGGTATTTCCCGGAAGATGTTCGAGGTAGGAAGGAGATTGAATTCCTGGAGTTGAAGCAGGGTGATATGTCTGTTGTTGAGTATGCTGCAAAATTTGTGGAGCTTGCAAAGTTCTACCCCCATTATGCTCCGGAGACAGCTGAATTCTCTAAATGCATAAAGTTTGAGAATGGCTTGAGAGCTGACATCAAGAGAGCCATAGGATACCAGCAGATTAGAATTTTCTCTGATTTGGTGAGTCGCTGTAGGATCTACGAGGAGGACACCAAAGCTCATTATAAAGTGATGAGTGAGCGAAGAGGTAAGGGACATCAGAATCGTCCTAAACCGTATAGTGCCCCGACTGATAAGGGTAAGCAGAGACTTAATGATGAGAGGAGGCCGAGTAAGAGGGATGCTCCTGCTGAGATAGTGTGCTTTAAGTGTGGCGAGAAAGGTCACAAGAGTAACGTTTGTACCAAGGATGAGAAGAAGTGTTTCAGATGTGGACAGAAGGGTCACATGCTAGCCGATTGCAAGCGCGGTGATGTTGTGTGCTATAATTGTAATGAAGAGGGCCACATCAGTACTCAGTGCACACAGCCGAAGAAGGTTAGAGTTGGTGGAAAAGTTTTTGCTTTGACTGGTACACAGACTGCTAATGAGGACCGTCTCATCAGAGGTACTTGTTTCTTTAATAGTACTCCTTTAATTGCTATTATAGACACTGGTGCTACTCATTGTTTCATTGCTTTAGAATGTGCTTATAAACTGGGTTTGATTGTGTCTGATATGAAAGGAGAAATGGTTGTTGAAACTCCAGCTAAGGGTTCAGTGACTACTTCTCTTGTTTGCTTGAGGTGTCCAATTTCTATGTTTGGTAGAGATTTTGAAGTAGACTTAGTTTGTTTGCCGCTGACGGGAATGGATGTTATTTTTGGGATGAATTGGTTAGAGTATAACCGAGTTCATATCAATTGCTTTAACAAGACTGTGCATTTTTCTTCTGCTGAAGAAGAGAGTGGAGTTGAAATTTTATCTACAAAGCAGATGAAGCAGTTAGAACGTGATGGAATTCTGATGTTTTCTCTAATGGCATATCTGTCGTTAGAAAATCAAGCTGTGATTGACAAGCTAGCAGTGGTGAATGAGTTTCCGGAGGTGTTCCCCGATGAGATTCCTGATGTGCCGCCAGAAAGGGAGGTGGAGTTTTCAATTGACCTTGTTCCCGGAACAAAGCCGGTGTCGATGGCACCGTACCGTATGTCAGCTTCTGAGTTAGCTGAATTGAAGAAACAGTTGGAAGATTTACTTGATAAGAAGTTTGTAAGACCCAGTGTTTCGCCGTGGGGAGCACCTGTGTTGTTGGTGAAGAAAAAGGATGGTAGTATGAGGTTGTGCATTGACTATCGTCAATTGAACAAAGTTACAATTAAGAATAGATATCCGCTTCCGAGGATTGATGACTTGATGGACCAGCTAGTGGGTGCAAAGGTGTTCAGTAAGATTGACTTGAGGTCAGGTTACCATCAAATTAAGGTGAAGGATGAGGATATGCAAAAGACGGCCTTTAGGACACGATACGGTCATTACGAGTACAAAGTGATGCCTTTCGGTGTTACTAACGCACCCGGTGTGTTCATGGAGTATATGAATCGAATTTTTCATGCTTTTCTGGATAAATTCGTGGTGGTATTTATTGATGATATTCTGATTTATTCGAAGACTGAAGAAGAGCATGCAGAACATCTGAGAATTGTGCTGCAAGTTTTGAAAGAGAAGAAGTTGTATGCCAAATTGTCGAAATGTGAGTTTTGGCTAAGTGAAGTGAGTTTCCTTGGTCATATTATTTCTGGTGATGGTATAGCGGTTGATCCATCAAAAGTTGATGCAGTATCACAATGGAAGACTCCGAAGTCGGTGACTGAAATCAGAAGCTTCTTGGGTTTGGCTGGTTATTACCGCAGATTTATAGAAGGATTTTCAAAGTTAGCATTGCCGTTGACTCAGTTAACCTGTAAGGGTAAGTCCTTTGTGTGGGATGCTCGGTGTGAGAGTAGTTTCAATGAATTAAAGAAAAGATTGACAACTGCTCCTATTTTGATCTTACCTAAGCCGGAAGAGCCATTCGTTGTTTACTGTGATGCGTCTAAGCTGGGTTTAGGAGGTGTTTTGATGCAAGATGGCAAGGTGGTAGCATATGCTTCTAGGCAACTGAGGGTGCACGAAAAGAATTATCCCACTCATGATTTGGAGTTAGCTGCGGTGGTTTTTGTTTTGAAAATTTGGAGACACTACTTGTATGGTTCCAGATTTGAAGTGTTCAGTGACCACAAGAGCTTGAAATATTTGTTTGACCAGAAGGAATTGAATATGAGGCAGAGGAGATGGCTTGAGCTGTTGAAAGATTATGATTTTGGGTTGAATTACCATCCGGGAAAAGCTAATGTAGTCGCGGATGCGTTGAGTAGGAAGACACTTCATATGTCTGCTATGATGATGAAAGAATTTGATTTATTGGAACAGTTTAGAGACATGAGTTTGGTGTGTGAGTTGTCGCCTCAAAGCATACAGTTGGGGATGCTAAAGATTAACAGCGATTTCCTGAATAGTATTCGAGAAGCACAGCAAGTGGATGTCAAGTTGGTTGATCTAATGGTTACTGGTAATAGTATTGAAGATAGTGACTTCAAGGTTGATGATCAGGGTGTGTTGAGATTCAGAGGTAGAATTTGTATTCCTGATAATGAGGAAATGAAAAAGTTAATCCTAGAGGAAAGTCATAAGAGTAGCTTAAGCATTCATCCGGGAGCTACGAAGATGTATCATGATTTGAAAAAGCTGTTTTGGTGGTCTGGGTTGAAGCGAGATGTTGCTCATTTTGTGTATGCATGTTTAACTTGTCAGAAGTCTAAGGTTGAACACCAGAAATCTGCAAGATTGTTGACACCATTGGATGTACCGGAGTGGAAATGGGATAGCATTTCTATGGATTTTGTGACGAGTTTACCAAACACTCCGAGGGGACATGATTCGATTTGGGTTGTGGTTGATAGGTTGACGAAGTCGGCACATTTTATTCCTATCAACATTAGTTATCCGGTAGCTCAGTTGGCTGAGATTTATATACATAGTGTTGTGAAGCTACATGGAGTTCCTTCGAGTATTGTGTCGGATAGGGATCCGAGGTTCACTTCTAGGTTCTGGAAGAGTTTACAGGACGCTTTGGGTTCGAAGTTGAGGCTGAGTTCGGCTTATCATCCTCAGACAGATGGTCAGTCGGAGAGGACGATCCAATCATTGGAGGACTTGTTGAGAGTGTGTGTGCTTGAACAGGGTGGAGCTTGGGATAGTCACCTACCATTGATAGAGTTCACCTACAACAACAGTTATCATTCGAGTATAGGAATGGCACCATTCGAAGCTTTGTATGGTCGAAGGTGCAGGACTCCGTTGTGTTGGTTTGAGTCAGGAGAAAGTGTTGTGTTGGGACCGGATTTGGTTCAGGAGACTACAGAAAAAGTCAAGATGATCAGAGAGAAGATGAAAGCGTCACAGAGTCGACAGAAGAGTTACCATGACAAGCGGAGAAAGGCCCTTGAGTTTCAAGAGGGTGATCATGTATTTCTAAGAGTGACTCCGATGACGGGTGTGGGACGTGCTTTGAAATCGAGGAAGTTGACTCCGAAGTTCATTGGTCCGTATCAGATTTCAGAGAGAATCGGAACGGTGGCATATAGAGTTGGCTTGCCACCACATCTATCGAACTTGCATGATGTGTTTCACGTGTCACAACTTCGGAAGTATGTAGCAGATCCTTCACATGTTATTCCGAGAGATGATGTACAGGTTCGGGACAATCTCACAGTTGAGACTTTGCCGTTGAGGATCGATGATCGGAAAGTAAAGGCATTGAGGGGCAAGGAAATACCCTTGGTGAGAGTCGTTTGGGGCGGAGCAACTGGTGAAAGTTTGACTTGGGAGCTGGAAAGTAAGATGAGGGACTCTTATCCTGAGTTGTTTGTTTGAGGTAAGATTTCGAGGACGAAATTCAGTAATTTGGGGAGAGTTGTAACACTCTAATTTTTATTTAATTATTTTTAATTGTGTGGTGTCGTTTATGTGATTTTTGGTGATTTATGTAGTGTATATTTATTTATTATATGATTATTTTATTAAATAATTAAAATAATATAAGAATAGGATTAATTATTATTTTGGGGGTTATGAAATAATTAACATAATTAGTAGGGAGTTAATTGCTAATTAGGGAGTGGGAGGTTACATTTTGGGAGTTGAGAAAAGGAAAGAAAAATAGAGAAAACAGTTTTACGTGAAAACAGTCTAGTTTGGGAGAAAACCAAAAACAAGGGAGAGGAGCCTAGGAACCATTTTCTGCTGTGTTTATTCTGCAATTCTAAGGTAAGGGTGAGGTTTACCGCAATTATATAGATTCTGAATGTTGATTGTGTTCTAACAGGTTTATGTGAGGATTTGGGAGAAATTGGGTTTTTGTTGATTAAGGAGTTTTGGGTGTAGGAATTATAGAATTGAGGGTAGAAATGGGTTCTGGGTGCATAAAACCTTTCATTTCATATCTGTAAACTAATTTGGGGAGTGATTTGAGGAAAAATGGGATTTTTGGGAAAAACCTGCATTCTGCCCGTACAGGAGTTCATCGCTCGCCTCGCGAGTAGCCATTGCTCGCCATAGCGAGTGAACAACTTCATCGCTCGCCTCGCGAGTGATACAGCTCGCCATGGCGAGTAGCCTTGTGAAAATCTGGATTTTGAAAAAGTTGTTATAAGCCGTATTTTGGGTAGTTTCGTGTACCTAGATGATTTTTAAGAGGACTAGAGCAAGTTTTAAGTGTAAAAGAAGATTAGGGAGCTTAGAATTGAGGTTTGAGTGAGAAAAATGTCATTTTTCCCGAGAGCACCATATTTCTGTTCGCCTCGAGTTCGCCTCCAACTCGCCATGGCGAGTACCTGTTTTTCTGAGCTCGCCATAGCGAGTAGATGAGCTCGCGAGGCGAGCTGCCCAGTTTTTGGTTGGTTAATTTCTGTTGTTGTTTGGATTGTGTATTCTGTTGAATTATTGCATGGCTTGTATGCTGATATATATTTCCCTGGATGCTTAGTTGGTTTTGATGAATGGATGCTGACTGATGTGTGTTGTATATAATTAAATTCCCTTAAAGGTGTAAGTTGGTTGGTGAATCATATATATGTATATGTCTAGGTTGGTTGGTATGTAGATATACTCTATGGGGATTAGTTGCATTAACATAACAGTGGGAGAGCTTCGGCTCTGGAATGCTTAGTCGTTCAAAGTGGTGGAGTACTAGTTACTCAAAGTGGTGTAGTGGTGAGGACTTATGTCCTGTTGAGAATGCTTTAACCATTCGACAGCGGTGTGGGTCACGGCCCTGATTTTTGGTACCACATGCATGGGTGTTTAGAGGAGTCTTAGTGGGGTGGTGATAAGTTGTATATATAGTTGAGAGGTGTATGAATTAATATTGTGATAAGATGCGAAAATGATGTTATATAAACAATAATAATGTTGATGATTTATGATGGGGTGTTAGATTCAATTGATGTATTCTTTATCTATATTTTGTTGTGAATCTCACCCCTTCTGCTTGAAAATGTTGCCCTTCCTATGGGTAACTTGCAGGTGATCCTGAGTAGTTGGTGGTGGCTCAAGTGTCTAGGGCTCTGATACGTGGGATGGGATTTTATTGTTTAAATTCATTCTATGTATCAAATTTTGGTTAATGTTGTTGCAGCCCTATGATTGATGGAATATTTTATGTTGAGGCTTAATGCCAAGATTATTTTGGATAATGGAGTTTAATTTAAAAGATTATTCCGCTGCAGTTTAATGAAGGATGTTGTTAAATAGTTTTAATCTATTTAAGAATTTATATTTTGTAGTGTGACATGCCGTTTAATGTGGAACTCTGATTTTATAATTTATAATTAAATTGATTTTGGGAAACGGGGTGTTACATTCCTACTCAAGGCATCTGCAACAACATTAGCTTTACCTGGATGATAATTCAAACCAAAGTCATAATCTTTCAACAATTCAAGCCATCTTCGCTGTCTCATATTCAATTCCTTCTGATCGAACAAATACTTCAAACTCTTGTGATCACTAAACACCTCAAATCTCGAACCATACAAGTAATGTCTCCATATCTTCAATACAAAGACTACGGCCGCCAACTCGAGATCATGCGTAGGATAATTCTTCTCATGAATTCTCAACTGTCTTGAAGCATAAGCTACCACTTTACCTTCTTGCATAAGCACACCTCCTAAACCCAGTTTGGACGCATCACAATATACCACAAAAGGTTCATCTGACTTCGGCAAAATTAACACTGGAGCAGTCGTCAAACGCTTCTTCAATTCACTAAAACTGCTCTCACAATGGACGTCCCACACAAAAGTTTTACCTTTACAAGTCAACTGCGTTAGCGGAAGAGCTAACTTAGAAAACCCTTCAATAAACCTTCTATAGTAACCAGCTAAACCCAAGAAACTTCTAATCTCAATAACTGACTTAGGAGTCTCCCACTGTGATACCGCTTCAACTTTAGACGGATCCACTGCAATACCATCACCAGAAATAACATGGCCTAGAAAACTCACTTCTTTCAACCAGAATTCACACTTAGACAATTTAGCATAAAGTTTCTTCTCTTTCAACACTTGCAAAACAATCTTCAGATGCTCAGCATGTTCTTCTTCAGTCTTGGAGTAAATCAAAATGTCGTCGATAAACACAACCACAAACCGATCCAAAAATGCATGGAAGATGTGATTCATATACTCCATAAACACTCCAGGTGCATTGGTAACACCAAAAGGCATAACTTTATATTCATAGTGACCATAACGCGTCCTGAAAGCCGTCTTCTGCATATCTTCATCCTTTACTTTAATATGGTGATAACCTGATCTCAAATCAATCTTGCTAAAAACACGTGCACCCACTAACTGATCCATCAAATCATCAATTCTCGGAAGTGGATACCTATTCTTTATAGTTACCTTGTTCAACTGCCGATAAACAATACATAACCCCATACTACCATCTTTCTTCTTTACTAACAAAACCGGCGCTCCCCAAGGTGAAACACTTGGTCTAACAAACTTCTTCTCAAGCAAGTCCTCCAACTGTTTCTTCAACTCAGATAACTCGGAAGCAGACATACGATAAGGTGCCATCGAGACCGGCTTCGTTCCAGGAACAAGATCAATAGAAAACACAACTTCTCTCTCTGGAGGCACATCAGGAATCTCATCTGGAAAAACTTCAGGAAATTCACACACCACCGGTAACCTATCAATCACTGCTTGATTCTCACTAGATAAAGTAGCCATTAACGAAAACATCAAGATACCGTCGCGTTCCAGTTGCTTCAGCTGCTTAGTAGATAAAAACTCTGCACCACTTTCCTCTTCGACGGAAGAGAAATGCACTGACTTGCTAAAACAATTAATAAGAACGTGGTTGTACTCTAACCAGTTCATACCCAGAATCACATCCATACCGCTCAAAGGTAGACAAACTAAATCCATTTCAAAATCACGACCGAACATAGACAAAGGACATTTCAAACATACGAGAGAAGTAGTCACCGAACCCTTAGCTGGAGTTTCGACAACCATCTCTCCATTCATATCAGACAAATCAAGACCCAAAGCAGAAACACAATCGAAAGCAATAAAACAATGCGTAGCACCAGTATCAATAATAGCAACTAAAGGAGTATTATTAATATAGCAAGTACCTCTGATCAAACGATCCTCGTTCTCTGTCTGAGTACCAGTCAAAGCAAAGACTCTACCAGTAGTCGGCGCCCTCTTAAGCTGAGTACACTATGAACTAATGTGACCCTCTCCATTGCAGTTAAAACACACAATGTCTGTACGCTTGCATTCAGCTACAATATGACATTTCTTGGCACACCGAACACACTTCTTGATTTCTTCAGGGCAGACATTGCTTTTGTGGCCTTTCCCACCACAATTGAAACACACAATCTCTACAGCATCCTTCTTCTTAGGCCGCCTATCATCGACCATCCTCTGTTTCCCTTTATCAGCGGGGGCACTGTATGGCTTAGGACGACTCTGCTGTCCCTTGCCCTTCCTCTCATTCACTACCTTGTAGTGAGCCTTCGTATCCTCTTCATAGATCCTGCAGCTATTAACCAAATCCGGAAAAACTCTCAGCTGTTGGTACCCAATCGCCCTCTTGATGTCGGGCCTCAAACCGTTCTCGAACTTGATGCATCTCGAGAACTCAGCATTCTCAGCAGTATAGTGCGGGTAGAACTTTGACAGCTCCACGAACTTGGCAGCATACTCTGTCACAGACATGTTTCCTTGCTTCAACTCAAGGAACTCGATCTCCTTCTTCCCGCGAACATCTTCCGGAAAGTATCTTCTGAGGAACTCTCTCCTGAAGACAGCCCAAGTCACAACAGCTCCCTCCTGCCCAAGGGTAGGCAGAAGAGCAACCCACCAGTCATCAGCTTCCTCGGCTAGCTGATGAGTACCAAACCGCACTTTCTGATCCTCAGTGCACTACATAACCCGGAAAATATTCTCAATCTCCTTAAGCCACGTCTGGGCTCCATCAGGGTCATAACGTCCTTTGAAAGTTGGAGGGTTCTTCTTCATGAAAGTCTCCAACATCCTAGCTTCAGCATTCGCACCAGCATTTGCGTTAGGTTGTTGTCCCACAGCTTGGGCAACAACTTCTAGAGCAGCAGCTAACGCAGCATCGTTTCTTCCAGCCATTCCTGATATTCTACAAAAGTAGCAACAACAACATAAGATAGTAATATAAATATTACTAAGACTCGACACGACTCTCTAATTGACCGGACGGACCGACCTGCTCTGATACCAATTGTAACACCCCGTTTTCCCAATATACAAATTTCTTAAACATTTATCAGAGTAAAAAAAAATCATAAACGGGATATCACATAGAAACGTAATCCAAAAACAGTTAAATAATAGTTTAACATTCACATAATATCTTAACATAGCAGCGGAATATTAGTTCGGAAATCATAAATCAGTTTGGCACGTAGGCCCCATCAAAACAATTCATATCGTAATCCATAACATGATAAAAATAACATATTAATCCCGTAAGAGAATGAAGCATGTATAACATTAAACCCCATCCCGTTACGTATCAGAGCGACCTAGACGACACAGAGAAGGCAAGGCCACTCACGACGGCAACTGCACACTAAGCACGATCACCTGCAAGTTACCCATACGAAGGGCAACATTTTCAAGCAGAAGGGGTGAGATTTCATAACAAAATAACATTAATCAATGTAATTGCGAATCATAAATTAACATCATAATCATTTCTTTAACAACATTGCATAATTGCTAAACAGTTATCACGTAATCATATATCCAATTATCATGAACAACATAACATAATTGTTAAACACTTATCACGTAATCACATATTCAATCATTATCAACAAGGCATCTTAATCATGACAATGTGACAATGATCTTAGACTCCTTATATGCATGTGGTACCAATCGTCATCATAAGTATTAATATACTTTAATCGTGCGGAGGACAAAGCTCTTATAAAACGTGCGGAGGACAAAGCTCCTAATAAACGTGGTGAGGACTAAGCTCAATGATATGCTATGCATGGACTCTTAACAACAAAACACCGTAATCAACATATCAACATGCATCCAATAATTTGGAGCTAAACTTCATCATATACCATATGCACTTAGTTAAATAACGGAAGCAGCATAAACAAGTCACATAACAAGATGATATCATTATATCAATAGCAAATCATTTGCATCATAATTAACGACAACATGTCTTAAAGGCTTTACAGATTGCATTAAACGTCATCATAGGGTTTCATTACCAATTAGGGGTTCACTCTTGATCAACACGTGCGAGACAGATCGCACAAACACTCAAGCAACTACATTCTGGTTGTGCTCGCGAGGCGAGAGTTCTTACTCGCCATGGCGAGTACCACTCATCTCCCAAACTAGTGTTGTTCTGGGTTCAATCTGATCCTACATTCATTCCTAATCAATACTAGGTATGTTCAGGCACTCAAAGACACTGAAGGTCCAACTAAAAAGTCGAAAACACAAAATCTAACATGCTCTCTGCCTAAGCTCGCGAGGTGAGGAAGGGTTGTTCGCCGTGGCGAGCGATACCAGAATCACTCGCGAGGCGAAGGAAAAGTGCTCGCGTGGCGAGCGATGAAGTTCATCACTTGCGAGGCGAGGATCATAGCTCGCCGTGGCGAGCGATGAATGTTGCTACGGCCAGGTTTCCTAAAATCACAAAAATCCGTCGATCCACATGGTTCTAAGCTTGTTTTTGATTCCAAAGTTCGTCCTAAACATTATCTAAGGTCTAGGAACACTTTCTACATCAATTAAACCAATTCTCACCGTTTGATCATCAATTCTAAGGTTTTGACCTAGTTTTCGTTTTCTCCAATTAATCCTAATTCTTGCTAATTATTCATCAGAATTACAACAACTAATATTACTGAGTTATTAGTCTCACCCTTACCTTAAATTTGCAGAAAATCGCAGCCCTCTTGGTCTCTTGCTCCTCTCTAAACTTTTTCTCCCTTTTTCCAAAAGTTTTCACGTACAATCAGTTTTTCTTAAAATTAGGTCTTCCCTATTTATATCTTTTCTTAATTACTTATCTTATCTCACTTTCTCCCCTAAAACTATCTAAAATATCAAAACAGCCCTCAACTAAATATTTTATATTATTTTCAAATCTTTATTTTATTTAACAATAAAATAATTCTCATATCCTTATCAAATCTTCCAAAACTCATAACTTATCACGTCATCGATCAAATCATTCAAATCATCGTAAATCATCAAAACATATCAAAATCATGCATGGAAAGAAGATGGGCTAGTTGAAAATGTCGAAGCTGATCAAAGTTATTTCTTGGCTGAAGTAAACACTATCACCAAGAGAAATTTCCATAAACAGCTGGCACATATAGCCCCAGTCATATCTCCAGGACCCAAACAGATGGCGTCGAATGATGAAATGTACTCAATGAAGCTGCAACCAGAGGCAGGATTCGTGTGGGAAAAAGAATTCAGAGACCATGATTTTGTAATGGTCAATCAACAAGAAGCTCAGTTGGATAATGAAGATTCACTGGTAACTAGAGCCCAAGCATACAAAAAGGTTACTGATGACCTTGTCCCTAACGCTTCAGAGTATGCTACCCCACCACTTGGGGGGGACGCAAGAAAGTGAAATTATGTCTGATCCCAATATGTGGGAGAAAATTACGGCCTACTTGGCCGAAAAAGAGATACAAACGGCCAGAGAGGCCGAATCTTCGAAGTCAAAGAACACTGAGAAGTTAGAAGACGGATCAACAGATATCGAGGTCGAAGACCAGAAACTGGATTGCATTTATGATGATGAACCGTTGGGCTTCGAAGAGGATCCTATGGGATCCACCACGAAAATGAAGGCACAAGATCCCCTTGAAGAAATTGATTTGGGTGACGGAACGGTTAAAAGACCTACTTATGTAAGTGCCAAAATCCCTGAAAAATTTAAATGTCAAATTGCAGAGCTATTAAGAAAATACAAAGATTGCTTTGCATGGGATTACAACGAGATGCCTGGTTTGAAACGAGAAGTGGTGGAGTTAAAATTACCAATTCGACAAGATAAAAAGCCAGTCAAGCAGATTCCGCGTAGGTTCACTCCACAAATCCTACCAAAAATCAAAGAAGAAATAGATCGATTGTTGAAATGCGGCTTCATCAGGCCCGCAAGGTATGTAGATTGGCTAGCGAATGTAGTTCCAGTTAAAAAGAAAAATGGGACTATAAGGGTATGCATAGATTTTAGAGATCTAAATCTCGCTACCCCCAAAGACGAATACCCAATGCCGGTAGTAGAAATGCTAGTAGATTCAGCGGCAGGTTTCGATTACTTGAGTATGCTAGATGGGTACTCTGGTTATAATCAAATCTTTATTGCAGAAGAAGATATCGCCAAGACCGCATTTCGATGCCCGGGGGCATTAGGATGTTATGAATGGATAGTGATGCCATTTGGTCTGAAAAATGCTAGTGCTACGTACCAGAGGGCGATGAATTTGATGTTCCATGACTTCATAGAGAATTTTATGCAGGTTTATATAGATGACATTGTAGTGAAATCTTCTTCGGAAGAAACACACTTGGAACATTTACGCCAATCATTCGAAAGGATTAGGCAATATGGATTGATAATGAATCCATTAAAATGTGCATTTGGGGTTTGTGCAGGTGATTTCTTAGGTTTCGTTGTGCACAAAAAAGGAATTGAGATCAACCAGAACAAAACCAAAGCAATAATTGAGACCAAGGCTCCTTCTACAAAGAAAGAATTACAGTCTCTATTAGGAAAAATCAACTTTCTCCGAAGATTTATATCAAATCTAAGTGGCAAGACACATGCTTTCTCACCACTGCTTCGGTTGAAGAAAGATGATATTTTCAAATGGGAACCTGAGCACCAAAAAGCTTTCGATGAAATCAAGTCTTATTTGGTAAATCCTCCGGTCCTTTCTCCTTTGTTGAAGAGTAGAAGAATGAAGTTATATATAGCAACGTCAGATGGCACTATCGGAAGTATGTTAGCACAAGAGGATGAATATGGCACAGAAAGGGCCATTTATTATTTAAGTCGAGTACTTAATGATGTTGAAACAAGATACCATCCTAGTGAAAAACTTTGTTTGTGTTTATTCTTCTCATGTACAAAACTCAAGCATTATATAAAGCCTTTTGACGTTTATGTGTATTCCCATTTTGATATCATTAAACATATGTTGTCGAAGCCAATTTTACATAGCCGGGTCGGGAAATGGGCCTTGGCATTGACAGAATATTCACTAACATATCAATCATTAAAAGCTGTCAAAAGCCAGATTGTGGCTGATTTCATTGTAGACCATTCAATAAGCGAGGTTTTGACAACCGAAATAGACAACCATCCATGGAATTTATATTTCGATGGTTCTAGTCATAAAAATGGTACTGGTATAGGGATAGTCCTAATATCGCCCAAACACCATAAATTCGAACACATGTTTCGAATCAATCAGTTTTGCTCTAACAACGAGGCCGAGTACGAGGCTTTAATTACAGGTCTAGAGATTGCACTAGAATTTGGGGCAAGATGCATCGAAATCAGAGGAGATTCTGAACTTGTCCTCAAATAGATGACTAGAGAATATAGGTGCGTTAAAGAAAGTTTGGTCACCTATCATGCAATAGCTAGCAGACTGCTAAAACAGTTCCGCCATGTGGGCATTCGGCACGTACCTCGCATAGAGAACCAAAACGCAAATGACTTAGCACAGAGGGCCTCTGGGTACAAAGTCTCCAAGGAACGGACGCAAGAGCCAATAGAGATAAGAAATAGGCGAAACTCGATAGAATGTTTTCCTGGCAAATCGTTAACGCCAAAACTTGGGGGGACCAGAGCAAGTCAAGATTCCATAAAAGGTACGGACTCTGTCGAAATTTTTGTCATTAACGATTTAAATGAAAACGATTGGCGTAAGCCCATAGTAGATTATCTGGAAAATCCAAATAGAGCCACCCTTCGAAAAGTGAAATACAGAGCCTTGAGCTATGTGATAATGGGTAGTGAGCTATTCAAAAAGAGTTCAGAAGGAGTTTTGTTGAAATGCCTGTGAGAAACAGACGCATATTTGGCTGTTTCCAATACTCATGATGGAACATGCGGGACACACCAAGCAGGCCACAAAATGAAATGGCTCTTATTTCGACAAGGTTTGTATTGGCCAACTATGCTCAAAGACTGCATAGAATTCGCAAAAGGTTGCCAAGGATGCCAAAAATACGCTGGAATTCAACGCATCCCAGCAAGTGAACTCCATGCAATAATCAAACCGTGGCCATTTAGAGGATGGGCCTTAGATGTAATAGGGGAGATTAAACCTACTTCATCGAAAGGATACAGATATATCTTAGTAGGGATAGATTATTTTATGAAATGGATAGAAGCGATTCCCTTAAAAGATGTTACTCAAGAGGAAGTTATAAGCTTTATCCAAAAGTTCATCATCTATAGGTTTGGTATTCCAGAAACCATAACCACAGATCAAGGATCCATATTTACTGGTCGAAAGATGGTGAAATTCGCCGAAGATACAGGTTTTAAATTGCTAACTTCGACACCATACTATGCACAGGCAAATGGTCAAGTTGAAGCAGCAAACAAAAACATCATTGCCATTATTAAACGAAAAATAAAAGCAAAGCCCAAGAACTGGCCTGAAATATTAGGCGAAGCTTTATGGGCATGTCGAACGTCTCCCAAAGAATCGATAAACACTACACCGTTTAGGTTAACATTTGGTCATGATGCTGTACTACCAGTAGAAATTCTGTTGCAATCAGTCAGAATTCAAAGGCAATGTGAAATACTAGTTAATCATTATTGGGACATGGTCATAGAAGAATTGACCGATCTCGATGAAGAAAGATTAACAGCATTAGAAGTCCTTGCGAGACAAAAAGAAAAGGTAGCAAAAGCATATAATAAAAAGGTAAAATCGAAGTTTTCTGCCCAAGGTGATGTGGCATGGAAAGTGATCTTACCAATGGACAAAAAAGATAGAGCTTTGGGAAAATGGTCACCCGAACATAGCATTTCATTAAGCCAACTAATGGGCGGTTTATACAAAATTTCAAAATAAGCTCTAAAAGAGCGCGAAGTAAACCATTACAAAAGAAATGCTACAAACAGAAAATGATTCTTCGATGGAAAGTCCTACATAAGTTGGCCAAAGCCAAAGAGATCGAGGAACCATCGAATCTCGCTGTCCAGACGACACCTGAGGCAGAAGCGCTGGAGATCATATTGCTCATCCTCAGCAGGGTGATAGCCTCGATAGTTGCGTCTCAATCCATCCCCGCGACAGTTGTGCCAGTTGTTGCAGAATCGACGACGGATCAACCGAGGAGGCAGTAATCTTTTATACCAGCCTGAAACAAAGCGGAAACAGGTGTCCACGCCTGTTATGTCTCTACGATAGCGCGCGACGTTTCGTGTCTCCAAAAGAGACCAGAAATCATGAAAAAGTGCAGCGACATCAGGTGTGATACCGTCAAGCGCCCTCAGCAGTACGTCGAATACAGAGCGGTCACAGAGCCAGCATCCATGGAATTCTTCAGCAAACCTTGGATGGTAGGGATGCAGGGCTCAGGGTCCAAGTTTAAATATTACTCAATAAATATTACTCCAAGTTTAAAAACGGTTGCTGGACCGTTACAAAATTAATACGAGTACAATGAGAAAAAACAAAATCAAACTCCCATGATGGGTTCGATACAAGATGATTACATTTGGAAACCAGAAGTAAGTTGAGACAGTTGTTGCTTTAGGCCATCGAGTTTATCTTCAAGAGCTTTACCCTGGGCAGTGAGAAGCGCTATTTCTTGCTGAGAAGACTTCGATTCTTTAATCTTTTTGATGGCAATCTGGGCCTCAGACTTCATTATACCCTCTTTTGCCAAAAGTTGGGCTTTTTGGCCCTCCAACTGTTCGATTTTGGCTTTATATTAAGCAATCGACAAATCAATATCCGCAATTTGGGATTGAATAAGAGGAGTCTCCTGTCGAAAGGCTTCCAGTTTGGTCTTGAAGGCAGCAATCTCATCCAACAGCTGATCATATCGAAAAGTCTGTTCCTCTAGCTTGGACTTACCATCTTTTCTTTGAAGGCACCCTTGCTTTATGCTATCCAAGAGAGGATCTAAAGCTTCAAAAAACTGTTGGAACTTGAGACCCGAGGGAAGAGCTATGAGTTTGTGAAATAATCCTTGTATTTTGAGAATAGCGTTCTCATCTTGCTCTATGATTTCAAATAAGTCAACCCTCAACACTTTGCTTCGGAATTCAGCGAGAAGATTTTCGGTTGAAGTTTGAGAAGGATCCCTAGTCGACACATTGGAGGATTTTCCGGTGCTTCTAGACATGAGAATGTCACTAGCCAAGAGATCGAAAGCATCCAAGGGGTTAGAGTCCTCAAGTTGACTTAGGTTTGTTGGGGCCGAAGTTGGATCATGTTGAGATGGCTCAGCATGGTAATGAGTGAGCGGAGGGTTTTCAACAATAAATTGATCAGCATCGAGATCTACTCCCATGTCACTACCTTCCTCCGGCCCTTCACCTTGATGATCACTCGAATCTACCACCATATGATTAAGGGAAATGATCTCCAAATCAGGTGTAAGAACGCTAGTCTCGACACCTTCATCCTCTTCAGCAATAGGCGAGGCTTCGGCTTGACCAACTTGAGCATGTTGGGGAATATCGACTTGCATGGCCTGCGAAATAAACATCATTGTAAAAGGCATGTTTCGGGACCCATGGTTTAAAATAAATAAACAAAGAGGTCTTTATAAAAAAAATACCTTTGAAGCATTGTCACCAACGCAAGAATGAGCGCTGTTAGGATTTAAATCCTTGTGGGTTTTCGTCTTTTTTGGGCTAGGCTGACCCAAAGATTCTTCCATTACAGCCGCCTCGAAGGCCGGAGAATCATGTTTCCTCTTTCTACGACTCTCTTTTGGCTGAATGGGCTCAGAGACAGCGGCTCTTTCGATAGCAGCAGGAGGAATTTCAACCTGCAAGGAAATTTAAGTTTAAAAGACTTCCTACATAGAGTATGGTTTGAAGTCATTCAAGGAATGACTTACCTCATCTTCAACAGTCTGGGTTTGTTTTCCTTTAGAAGATTTTTCGGACTTCTTCCTCTTGTCCGTCTTCGAGGATTTCTTCTTGTGAGCAGTCTTGTCAGACTTCGATCTAGATGTCTTTCGAGAGTCGTCTTCTTCCGGATATTCTACGTCTCCTGACGTCAAAGGAATTGCTGCTAGCCATGAACACAAAACAGATGAGTATCCTCTCTTATTCAAATACAATAGACTCGAAATTTGGATGTTTTTCTACAAAAAGAAAATCGAAAAGGGTTCATTACCCGATCCCATTTCGGACAAAATTCGAATATAAGGATCATTTAAGTGTAGATGCCATCTATATGTATATAGGCTGTGCTTGGTCGCAGTTACTCAGTCTTTTTCCCTCTTTATAAATCTTTGTTTCATTCCCATTAAACTATCACAAAATAACCATTTGGGATAAGGTGGCCTAAAGGCCAAGGCCAACGGACTAGTTGGCAAAACAGGAAACTTCGTTTTAAAATGAAGTGCAAAAAGATATTTACTAGGAGTAAAGGGTAGAAAAGACATCGAAGGGATTTTGTCGTGAATCTTATCCCTTAAAGTTTTGGCCGCATAGTGAACTGTCCTCTTTAGATGGAGAGGATCATATACAGTTTGAAAGAAATTTTGAAAAGCTTGAATTTCTCGAATATGCGTACCTTTGTGTTTCTTCGATTTATTCTGCACAGTGTGAAAACAAAGGATCAGTTCAGGAAGTAGGCAATCAGGATCCACACGATCGGATTGGTGCTTGAAATAGCACTGCCACCATCGATAGAACACTTCCGTGCATGCATAAGATGAAGTAAATGGTTTGGGTTCGAAAACCAGCTTTTGCCGTTGAGCCCGACGCAGAATAGATCTCCAGACATGCTCTATGAGAGGTTGCCTCAAATCATCGAGGCACTTGTACAGTGAACTTGGCTTGATTTGAATTAAGCCAAACTGCCTAGCTACATGGTTGGGTTGATAGCAGATACACACCGTATGGGCTTCCAACAGTTACTCGACTGGACAAAAAGGTGGGAGTAAGGTAAGCTTCCCAGATGGCATTTATATCTACTTCTTCTTCACTAGAATCCGATGGAAATCTTGCCGTAAACCATGAAGGCCCATGAGATCTAGTGGTAAAAGGAGCCATCGAAGGTGTAAAAGACGTGCAGCCTAAGAAGGCGTTGTAAGCCACTGCAAACAAATCAGGAGAACTCCTATTTCCATACTGAAGCATGGCCAGACCTAGACCTTCGATTGACCTATTGTCATAAGCTTTCGAAAGAGCAGGGGGCAGGTGAACTGCCAACTTGGTTCTGAAAGTGGCTAGAAACCATAGTTGGAATAACCAGATAGGGCCATGAATAATGAGACTGCTACCAGGTTGGAAATCTTTTATACTGGATACTGCATGGTTCAAACTCTCGTATAGAGATCCTAAGATAAGCTTGCTTAGGCATATGTCCCTCCCTTCATGCAATTGGATTGCTAAGGTGGTGAATTTCTTGGGAATCTGAATCGACCTTGAGCAAAAAATGTACATGGATAGCCAGTAGGTCAAGAAGGCGATATGCTCCTGATCAGACACTGTGGTACTAGAAGTGTCATGATGGTCAATGATGAAGTTACCATAGGCAGGTCTCGAAAAATCGAAAGATATCTCTGAGGAATGAGTATCCGGGTCAAAAATTTGGCCTACAGAAAAGTGGGAGTCAGCATCCCACACTTTAAGTTAAGTCTATTGGTTGAAGGGTTCCAGAAATGGAGAGCAGCGATTATCATCTCATTATGATATTTTGGTCCCTGCCGGGATAGCTGAATAAGATCGAAAACTCCCATTTCTTTCCAAAAGGGACCTTTGATTTTCTCCACTTTATCCAGCCAGTCAAGGTATTTCTCATTATTTTCTATCTTAGGTCCAGTCCTAAATTTAGATTTCAAAAAACTTAGGTCATATGGACCTTTTGAGAAAATAAGAGGCAATTGTGCCTCGTTACAAGGAAAAACAGCGTCTAGTTTTTTCTGATCGTCGGAGTCGTCCGGCAAAGGCCCTAGGTATGCATGCGATGAGTTTGGGCATGAGATGATTACCTGGGATTTCCAGATTTTGTCTTCAGCTTTTTTGACATATGGTTCTTCCATAAACTGAGTATTTACGGGGAGATTGACATTTGGTTCATGTTGTTTCGTTGGTTGAGAAGAAGAACCTTCTACGCGCGCCATGAAGATTTCAAAATTTTTTGTGGAATTCTGAACAGTATTTTGAAATCGTAAGGTAGAAGAAGGGGATGGTGAAAAGAGTAAAAGTAAACTAAGGAGAAACGAAGTAAGAGTAAAAATATGACTCAGGGTCATATATATAGCTTTTGATATTGGACAGATGTCAATCATCGCATGGAACGGTTGTTTTTGATGGTTCCCAATGACGGTATGGCCCACTAAGTCTTTATGAAGACGGTTCTGCACCTTTTGAAATATCCCGTTGTCAAAAGAATGATGTCATGCTGAGGAATTGCACTTCATCAGAACTTTTCAGAAACGTCAAATGTCTCCTAAAATCGAGAAAGAAAGTTCGAACATAACGTTTCTGGGGGGCAATTTGTTAGCCAATATTTGTGAGAATATGAGCATTTAATGCAGTCAAGGGTTTTGACCGAAAGATGGGGCGAAGTTTTGAGCAAGGAATCCATCGAAAAATACAAATGTACTTCAGCAGGAATCGAATACATTGTTTCTAGTTCGACGGATGAAAGAAGTTGTCGACGCGCTCTTTAGGTCTCACGGATAAGGCCAAGCAGTTAGCAAACGGCTAGTTTTGTGAACGGCTAGTTTCGATTTTGAATCGAAAGGATGTGATTAGGTAGTTATAGGACTATCTGTATAAATAGTAGTTTTTCTTATGAGAAAAAGGTCACAATTCAATCATACTAAAAACTTACGCTCAATACTGTCCGTATGGAAGCGACAAACGAGTTACAAGTTGCAAAGTATAAACATGTGTACCAACTTTCATTAAGTCTTTACAAATTCAATACAATCTTTTAAACACTTTTGCAATTTAAGTCTTGTTTTACTAAGTCTTTTCAAAGTACTTCTTTTCATTTATTTACAGAACTTCGATTGAATTCAACACGGATTGAATTCGATTCATTTACATTTACGTTATCGATAATACTTTACGAACAAGTATTACTCTTATTTTCAAACAACAAAAACACAATATGCTCCTAAGATTTACTGGTTGATCTTGCAAGTAAACATCATTGAAACCAGCGATTGTTTACCAAAAATCGGTGTATACAATATGATTGGTGATTGTGTACGAATAACTGTGAATTGATATTTGTTCATGACACATGTGATTGGTGATTATTGATGTGAGATATTGGGGTTTTGATGTAAGTATATATATGAGAATATTATTATTGATCAAATGCATGATGTTAATTGAAATATTCATGTTAACTGTTATTTGGATTATGATAATGTAATACTTACCCCCAGTGGATCTGTTATGGACCGTGTAATGCCCTCTTTAATTATTTGATTATTTTAATGAGTTTAGAAATATATATGTTATTTGTTGTAGAAATACACATGATTTGTTGAAGAAATATATATGATTTGTTTTAGAGATATATTTGTTATTTGTTATTTGTTATAGAAATATATTAGAATAGAATATTAAGATTTGGATATAAGAGAAAAATAAGTAGGTTAAGGATTTTTATAAATAGGAGAGACCTAGTTTAGAAAAAACATAACGTACGACTGTTTTTGGATATGAATTAAGATGTTGTTATGTTGTATATGAATTATGAATAGGATGTTGTTATGTTGTATATGAATTATGAATAAGATGTTGTTATGTTGAATATGAACTATGACTATGATGTGATGATCTATGTTGTTATGATTTGGTTAATATGTGTTATATGATGATGTTTATAATGTGATGAATACGAAGTAAATGATAATTAGAAGTTGGTTGAACTATTAAGAATTATTACATGAAGAATTATTATTACTAATAGATGAAGTCATTTATGTTGTTAAATATAATTATTGAATTATATGCTTGATATTATTGTTTTGTGAAATCTCACCCCTTCTGCTTGAAAATGTTCCTCTTCGTATGAGTAACTTGCAGGTGATCGAGTTTAAGTTGCTGTTAGATTGCTGTTGTGAGTGGATTAGCTCTCATGTGTGTCTCTAGGTGCTCTGATACGTAACAGGATGAGAATTTTATTGTTGTCTTTCTATTCCTTACGTATTGTTTTAAGAAGATTTATGACTATGTTTTTAGATTGGATTATATGAGATATTTATTGAAGAGACCTTTGTGCCAAAGACTTTTTAGTTATTGAATAAATTCCGCTGCGAAGTATTAAAGATTTTGTTATTAAATTTTAAAGGATAAATAGTTATTTATTCAGTTTATGATTTTAAGAAAAGAATGTGACATTCCGTTTATGTGAATACTCTGATAAATGTTTAGAAATTTTTAAGTTGGGAAAACGGGGTGTTACAGACCGCCTGCCTATCTGTATGGATGGGTAGACGTTGTGCAAGATTAGATGCTTGGTGAGTTTTGTGCTTGGTGGATATCGGGAGCTTTCTCCGATATCGGTGTTTAGATGTTTAGTCTTATCCAGGCTTCGTGGTGTCAGTCTAGATTACCTTTTGTCGCGTCATTTTTTGGAGATCAATGCTATTTGATTAGCTTTTGACTCACTAATTTATTTCACAACTGAACATTTAATTTTATTATGAAAAGGGGAAAAAAGTTCAAACTACCCCTATTTGAAAAGATTTAGGGTTCGGGGGTTAGTTACATAAAGGGAAGGTATTAGCACCCTTTATATCCGTAGTACTCTACGAGAACCTCTTGATTTTATTTAATTAATGTGCTATAACTTTCTTGCTTATTTTTGAAAAGAAGGAATTAAATTGGAAAAATAAAGACCTAATTATCTACATTTTTTATTGATTTGGAAGGACATGGTCCTCTGCCTACGTACCCATGAGGGATCAAAACCTCGTAGTTCGGGGTAGAAATTGACGTTTGATTTGTTGAGTGTTTTTTATTAGTTTTGAAAAAGGTTTTAAAATGAAAAGCCAAGTGGCAAATGAGTATTTCTTTGTGTTTTTTAATATTGAAAAAAGAGGCTTAAAGTAAAGTTAAATTGATTTAAGTTTGATTAAGAAAAGAAAATAAAAATGCGGTCACTTGATTTGGATCAAGGTTTATTATGAAAATATTTTTGTGAGTTTGATTATTTGCATGTTTTTTGTTGTTTTTTTTTGGAATATTAAATAAAAATTAAACTAACGGAGCAATAAAAATAAAAGCGCGTGGATTTTTGCAGTGACGTTGGATCACCACAAAATCCCTGATCTATTTTTGTTTTGCATTTTTGGATATATATAAGGCGGTAAAGAAATAAAAGGACACACACACCCACACACTTTTCTCATTTATATTTACATTGGACTTAAATACATTCTAATTGCTGGAAAATAAATAACAATAATTAAAAAGCTAAATAGAAATAAAAAATGAAAAAATGCTAAAAAGAAATAAAATGCAAGAAAATAAAAGAAATGGACAACCGAAGGGACAAAAATTACCGAAGGGACAAAATTTCGAAGGGACTTTTCCGAAGGGACAGAAAAAAGTGGGAGAAGAAAAGAATAGCTCGTCAACACAAGCTAAAGAGGGAGAAGAGAGAAAAGTTCTTTGACAACTCAAGAGAACTTTTGGTGTGTCAAATTCTTTGGAATGAGGGCTCTATTTATAGGTGAGGAGGTTGATGAAAAATGGAAAATTGGTTTAATGGAAATGATGGACAATTATGGTGAATTTTGAAAAAGGAATGTTAAAGTTGACACTTGACTTGAATTTTTTTTTTTAGACCTTGTACATTTTATTTTGGACCTATTGACACTTTATTTTTTTTGAACACTAATTAATTAAAAAGAAATAAAATAAAATAAAATAAATCTAATACGAAATAAAATAAAAACAAATTAAACTAAATTATTTAAAGAAAAATAAAATTAAAAGATGGAAAATAAAAATTATTAAATATAAAAAAAAGTAACTAATCTTAAAATTAAAATTAATAAAAGATGGAAAGAAAATAAAAAGAGAAAAGAGGGTCCGACTCGGAATCAAAAAATGAGGTATTTTAAAATACCTCCCTGC
This sequence comes from Medicago truncatula, assembly GCF_003473485.1. Lineage (NCBI taxonomy): Eukaryota > Viridiplantae > Streptophyta > Magnoliopsida > Fabales > Fabaceae > Medicago > Medicago truncatula. Next base: position 24,544,549 of record NC_053043.1, on the reverse strand, counting down.
TAAATTTTTTTACTGAAAAATCAGAGATCGATCAGAGTCGAGTGACATGTGTCAGCGGGGCCTTAGGTCAAAAATTGGGGTATGACACCTTTTATTTCGGATTTTGTTTTGTTGGAGATTGTCCGTTTGTTTGGGATTTTTGAGATGCATCTATGTTGATGTAGTTTATTGATTCATAACATGTATACTTGGATTTACTCTAGTTTATATTCCGCAGCAACTGTTGAGGTTCATATACATGTCTTTTGGTTTTTGAATTTTGAATGTGGCGTAGCCTCTATTTCTTGAATAAATGTATTATTCGCAAGTTTAATTGCTTTAATAGAAATAGGGTGTTACAGTTTGCATTATTGAGTCTTTGCTTATGTCCATGCATCATCGTCATATCGAGTCATATGAGAAATGTAAAAGGAGGTGTACTTTTACATAGTTGTGGGTAAGAGGAGGTGTACTCTTACATAATATGTGCGGTTGGCATCTTCTTGTTGTTGTTTGGTACCACATGCATGTATGTGTCGGAATTAGGCGCATAGCATATTGACATGAGTCGTAATTGTTGCATGTGAATGATAATTGTTGAAGATTGTGATGAGATTGTGAATCATAATTGTTGATGATAAGTGTGCTTGGTGAGTGCTTGATCGTGATATTTGGGATTGTTATGTGAATGTGTATATTGAATTAACTGTTTATGTTAAGTACTTGGAATTTGATTTAATTCATACAAGCATGTTGTTTTGGATTTTGTTTGATGACGTATCATCTATTTCTTGAATATTTATATTATTCGTGTGTTTTATTGCTTTAATTGAAATAGGGCGTTACAGATCACGTATTTTTGAGAGTCGCTTCGACGACTAGGGTAGGTAGAGCTATTAAGTCCAGAAAACTCACTCCTAAATTTATTGGACCATATCAAATTCTTCGTCGTATTAGCCCAATGGCATATCAAATTGCTTTGCCCCCTTTTCTTTCAAACATCCATGATGTGTTTCATGTTTCACAATTAAGGAAATATATTTCCGATCCATCTCATATAATAATTGAGCCTGATATAGTATCGTTAAAAGAAAATGTATCATATGATTCATCACCTATAAGGATTGATGACAAGAGGATTAAACAACTTAAAGGTAAACAAATTCCTTTGGTTAAAGTTGTGTGGGATTAAACAACGGGAGACACTACATGGGAACTAGAGGAGAAGATGAGATCACAATATTCAGAATTATTTGAAGGTATACAAATTTCGAGGACAAATTATTTTTTTATTGGGGTAGTAATGTAACATCCTAAAATTTTGAGTCTACGTTCGAATGTAGTTACAAATATAAATCATAATAGTATAATCGTTTTTAAAAATACCCGAGGATAAAAACAAAGACAAAGTAAAGAAAAATTTCAAAGAGTTAAAATGTTATTAAGACAAATAAATATGATACAATTTCTTATTAATAGTTAAATTTTATTGGAAAGGAAAAACAAAAAGGGAGTGCAAATAATAGTTTTTTTGTTAGAAAAGAAAAAAAAAAAGGTATATACTTTCTCCCCACGTTTCTCAAAGTTTGTTACAAAAAGAAATAGATATTGCAGAAAGAGAAACCGTGATATATTTTTTCAATAAGTGTACACCTACACTTCTCATCTGCCTATAAATAAGATCCTTAGCTGAACACAAAACTCTCTTCTCTCTAGAAAATAAGGTTAGTTCTCTCTCTCTCTCTCTCTCTCTCTTCCTTTCCTTTTCTGAACTTTCTCTATTCAATCTATAGTCATTCTTTATTCTTTTGAAAGAGACAATATTTACTACTAAAATAACCTTAGATTTGGTCCCCACAACCCTTCTTTTAGGAAAAAAACAGCAACATATTATTAGAATGTTTTTTTATCAGATGAGAAAGTGACAATAGGTTTAGTTCTTTTCAACCTAATCAAACCATGAAAATAGTTTAGTTCTTTTGAACCATTATTTTTCAACAAAAACATCATTCAATAAAATAAAATAAGAAGATCTCAGATCTTTTTAGACTTTTAGTAGATAAATTACACGATTTAATTATTGTATTTTTTATACTGATACAAACTTTGAAGGTTGAAACAAAGTTGAGATCTTGTTTAGTTCATATTTCTTTAAATATAATTTAAAGAAAAATAAGGAAATGAACATTGTTTTAAGAATGACGTAACGACTATTCAATGGCATTTAAACATTCTGACTATATAAGAAGGTAGTAACATAAATTTCATTTGGAAATAAAATAAAATAAAATAATTATTAAAATATACCTAATATGATCTTAAAAACGTGATATAGAGAAACAAAAGAAAACAAAGGAATTAGAAAACTTTAACTAGTTATTTCTATTATTATGACCTTGGTAATGACTATAGTCTAATAGGTAGTTTATTTTGGGTGAGTATTCTAGGTGATATTGGAGCTGCTTTCGATGGAAACGATATTGCAACAACTTTCGAAGAATCGGAAGGTAAGGAGAATTACTAATAATATGTTTTAAAGATTTTTCATAAGTTATGTGCTTAAGTGATTATATGTGAGTAAATAACTCTACTTGTGAGAGTTAATTTCTCGATGATGTGGTAATTTCTAGAGATTAAGTACATGTCAAAGGACATCGAGTTATATGTGTTTTAGTTAATATAATTAGTAGTTTTTGACAATATAATACATAAGTAGAAGAAAATGTTTTGTAAATGATGAATTGATTAGATAGTTATATTATGTTTATTTGGTATTGTTTGATTAGATAGTTATAATTAGGATCTGCTCTAATTATGATGATATGTTTGAATACATGAAATTAGTGATAATTGAATTATTGTTGGTGAAATTGCATTCTCATAGTATGTGAAAATGATATATTGTGAATTGTGCTATAAATGTTGAATTGTGCTATGCTGTTGTTGAATTATGATGAGAATCATGTTTAATTGATGTTGGTGTTGCTAAGAGATATTGTTGCTAATGATTCATGGCTTGGGTACTCATAAATCATGATTTGATGATGAGAAATAAGTTGTTGTTGTTGGTTTTGTAAAAATGGGTTGATTTGGTGAATTATGTTCAAATGGCAATTGTTTTCATGTTTGATGTGTTATTGGGAACCCTTTTTGTTGTTTTGACCTATAAACAAACTTTGGAAACATATTTGGTCATTGGGAGATCAAAATTGGAAATTTTGGGTGAAAAATGGTTGAAACCCGTAATATTTTTCTGCAGAACTATGACTCTTCGCTTAAGCGAACGCGTAAGCGAACAATCACAGTAGGTTCTGTGACTTGGTCACTTAAGCGAACTGGAAGGTAACAACAAGCGAACTTTTCATGTAGCTTCGGGAACTTGTTCGCTTAAGCGAACAAGGTGGTCGCTTAAGCGAACTTGCCCCGTTTCAGCAACCTTTGATTTTCGTTTTGGGCTTTAGGGGGCCAATCCGAGCTTTGTAAAATGCCTCTTTCAACCTGTTTAACCACTGTTTGAACATGTTTAAACTCCAACTTGTTTCATCCGAGCTTTGTAAAATGCCTCCTTGGATTTTGAAAATTTCGGATATTTGTCGAAATTAACTTTTGTGAACTAAATGGGATTACAAGTTGGGTCTATAGTTCATATAGACTTAGACAAGACTTGTAAAGTGGGTCAAACATCTTAATCATGTTAAACTTGATATTTCGGGTGGGAATGTGGAAAATGTGAACTTGGGTTTTCTCATACAAACTTAAGCTATACTTTGAACTAATGTCTAATAGTTTGTAAGTGGCTTAAGCTCATGATGTAACGCCCTAGTCGTTATTTAATTATTTCTGATTTATTTAGTCTTTTATATGATTTTAAATAATTATTGTTGATTATGTGGTGTATTATATTTTATTAAATGATTTATTTTTAGTATTTAATAGAATAATGTGAGAAAATAGAATTATTTGGAGTTTTAGGGGTTATATTTTAATTAATAGAATTAAGGGGGAGTCAAGAGAAATAATTCGGGATTTAAGAAAAGGGGAGAAGTCAGAAAACTGTTTTTACGTACAAACAGAAGTTTTGGGAGAAAGCAAGAAACTAAGAGAGGAGCCAAGTAAAGAGAACCAGAATTCTGTAGAGCTTTGTTCTTCAATTAAGGTAAGGGTGAGGTTTACTCTCAATAGTATAGATTAAAGTTCTGATTTTGATTTTAACATGAGGGTTTTGGTTAATTTGGGAATTGGGTTTAGATTTTAATTCTTTGATTTTGGATGGAAAGAGTGTAGAAAACATTGTAATAGTGTTAGAATGCATTCAGGTTGTAGTCAGCAATTTATTATACATCTGTAAACTGTTTTGGGAATTGAAATTGAGAAAATTGGGATTTTTGGGAAAAACCAGCATTCTGCCCGTACAAGATCTTCATCGCTCGCCCCCGCGTTGTCTCGCCTCGCGAGTGGGCAATCTTCATAGCTCGCCTCGCGAGCAAAACCACTCACCATAGCGAGTAAGTGAGTGAGAGATCATGATTTTCAAATTGTTGTTATAAGATGTAAGTTGGTTAGTTTTGAGTGCCTGGATTTTTTAGAGAGGACTGGAACAATTTTTAGATTCAAAAGATGATTAGGGAGCTTAAAAATGAAGATTTAGTGAGAAAAATGTCAAAACTTCCGAGAGCACCTTTTTTCTCGTTCGCCTCGTACTCGCCATAGCGAGTAACCCATTTCTTGAGTTTGCCATAGCGAGCAGATGTACTCGCGAGGCGAGTTGCCCAGAACCTGAAGCTACTTTAATGGAACTGGATACTAGTGATTGAACCTTGGTGTAGGGCAATGATTATAATTAATTGTGTTATTTTACTGGAGTTGTTGAATTAAGTATGATGAATTATTGATGGCTGATTATGTATATTTATAACTAAATAAATTATACATGTTGTTGAATTTCATTTCAAATATTGGTGTATTATTAATTGAATCGTTGAGGTGTAAGTCATATTCATATATATGCATTGTTGAGTATTGATTGTCGTCGTTCATGTTGTCGGTGTATTGTAGTTGAGTTATATGTAGATATACAAAAGTGGAGTTCATTGCATAATCATAACTTGGTGAGGGCTCATGCCCTGGAACACCTTGTCTTTCAATTGGAGAGGGCTTATGCCCTGTGAACGCTAGTTCATTTAATTGGTGAGGGCTCATGCCCTAGAATGCCTTGTCAGTCAAACGCGTTAAAATGGTACCACATGCATGTGCATTGTCGCATTTTGTTGTTGAGTCGTAGTGGAGTTGTCACGTCATTGCATGAGTTGTTGTTAGTGGTTGAAATTGCCAATTATTGATGATGTTGTTTATTATGAAATATATATGTATATTGAAGTATTAATGTTGTTTAGGGTGTTAGATTCAATTGATGAATTATATATCTATTATTGTTGTTTGTGAATCTCACCCCTTCTGCTCGAAAATATTGTCCTTCGTATGGGTAACTTGCAGGTGATCCAGAATAGTAGAAGTGGTGGCGCAAAGTGTCATAGGGCTCTGATACGTAACGGGATGGGAAATTGTTGTTTTATTTTCAATTTTGGAACATGTTGTTGGAGCCTTTATTGTTGTTTGAAACAAATGTTGATGACTATTTATGTTGAGGCCTTTGTGCCAGAATTTATTATTGGAGAATTTATTGTTGTATGTTGATGTTAAGTGATTGAAAAATATTCCGCGACAAAGTATTGGTTAAACTATTAAAGTTGATTTTAATAAATAGTATTTTATTCTATTTAAGAAATTTTGAAAAGCAGTGTGACATGCCCGTTTGTTTGTTGAACTCTGATTATTTTATTTAATATTTAATTGTTGGGATAACGGGGTGGTATCAGATTAGGTTGGTCCGTCCGGCCAAGTAGTAGAGTCCTGTTGTGCCACGTAGGTAGAGTGTCAACTTAAAGTTGTCTTTTGTTGTTCTGATTGTTGTTTCTTATGTAGAATTTTGAGATGGCTGGGAGAAACGATGCTGCTATTGCTGCTGCACTTGAGGTTGTAGCTCAAGCTGTAGGACAACAGCCGAATGCTGGTGCTGGTAAGATGTAAAATTGTCCAAAATTGAAATTTTGTGAACAAAAAGGATTGCAAGCTTGGTCTATAGTTCATATAGACTTAGACAAGGCTTGTAAGGTTAGTACAATGTTTTAAACATGTCAAACTTGATTTTCGGGTGGGATTGTGAAAAATTGTGAAATTGGGTTTCTCATACGAACTTAAGCTATTCTTTGAACTAATGTCTAATAGTTTGTAAGTGGGTTAAGATCATTATTATCTGATTAAGTACATGATATTTGAATTGATTTATTCATGTTTAACTGTTATGTGGATTATGATGATGTAATACTTACCCCAGTGGATCAGTGATGGACCGCCTACCTTTCTTTATGGATGGATGGGTAGACGTTGTGCAGGATTAGTTGCTCTGGTAAGTTGATTGTTGCTTGGCGGATATCGGGAGCTATCTCCGGTATCGGTGTTTGTAGAGAATTGAAGGAGGTATAAATAGGGAAACCTAGTTTAGAAAGAAAAAAAACAGTACGTACGATCAAATTTTGGAGAAAAGGGAGAAAAAACCAAGAGGAGAGGGAGAAGACCTAGAAGCTGTGATTTTCATCAATAAGGTAAGGGTGAGACTAACTTTGCAATTCTATTAAGTCTATGAATCAACGGTTACATTTAACATGAATTAGGATGAGTTTAAGAAGAATCGAGAATTAGGTCAAATTTGTAGAATTGATGATTAAACGGTGAAAAGTTGTTAGATTGATGTAGAAATTGTTCCTAGACCTTTGTTATCACGATTATGGGGTATCAAGTCATTAATTAGGCTTTAACCTTTCAATCTTTGATATTCTCTATTTTTTCTTGGGAAGGGTAAAATTGAGAAAACCCTTAGAAATTCTAAGTTCGGGGGTCGTTTTCGTTACGGGAAGGTGTTAGGCACCCGTAACGACTATAGTACTCTATAGGAACCGTTTTTCTAATTTTATGTCTACGCTTTATTTTTAATGCTATTTATTGAAAAAAGAAGTTGTTTATTTAGGTTAAGAATGGAGGGAGAAAATGTTTGAGATTTTATTTTATTGAACTTGGAGAGGTTTTGACCTCTTGCCTACATACCCTTTTAAGGGATCAAAATTCCATGTAGTTCTCTTTCAAAAATGTTTTTGGTGTGTATGATTGATTTTAAGTTTTTTTTGAAAATGGGTTTTGAAGAAGAGAAAGAGGCCGTAAAGGCATGAGAGAAGAAAATGGTGAGTGGTTGGTTCAATTATCATTAAAAAAAGGGTCTAAGTTGGAATTAGAGTTCATTTGAGTTTGATTAAGAAAATAAAGGAAAAATTCAATGGAGTTTTGACTCCAAGGTTTATTTGGAATTTTTTTTTCAAGTGATGGAATTTACTTATTTTGGAAAATTGATATTTTTCTAAGTATCGCGTTTCCTAAGCATACATCTAAAGCGGTAAACATACAACGTGTGTGCGTGTCGGTGTTTGTGGCGGTGTACATCATTAGAGTCCATTGTCCGTTACATTGGCCCTAGTTTACATTCTATGGTCTTGCAAGAAATTAAAAAAAGAAATTGAAACTACCTAAAATTACATGCCAACTTTAACATAGAAACGAATAGTAAAAGACCTAAACTATAAGAAATGGAGATGAAATGATAGAATGCTTATGAGGTGAATGAAACAAGAAATAAAATGGTTAGTAGAATAGGGTATAAAATGATAGGAAACAAGTAAGGAGATATTGAATGGAATGGCAAAAAAGAGAGTAATAAAGTGGTAAAATATGCCCAAAACTTGTCATAATACCTAAACATGTACATGACCTATAATTCTCTCATCATAGCAATTTTAAAGGGTTTTATTTTATACCATAATGTGAGAATAACAAGAACACATTCAAGCCAAGAATTATGACATATTTCTAGAGATACTTTGCACTTTATTTCTTGACAAAAACACACATTACTTGCAAAACAAGAAAAAATGAAAATTCACATCCACAAACAGTAAAACACACATATGATCAGAGACATATTCATCATGAAATTGCATATCAATCATTAATATCGTGCCAAGACCTCATGCACAAATTATGGCAAGAAAATTCACAAGTTTAGTCAAAAAAATGAATAAATCAATAAGAAAATATCACATATATTTTTTATCATTTTTTAACATGAAAAAACATCACAAAAATATCAAAAATGCATCAAGAAACACAGAAATTTTTAGGAAAGTTTTTACAAGAAAAAATTAGACAACAGGGGGTTCACATAACAAGAAACAGGGTGTGCATAGCAAGAAAATCAAGAAAACGCAGGAAACCCACAGGAAAAGGCCCAAGCCCAACGTCCACTGGATCCGGACGCACAGGAACCGTTGGATTGATCCAAGATGCCAAACCCTAGATCTAAGGGCGCAGAAAGGAAGGGAAAGAACCGGAAATAAACTGGACCGGTTCAGTTGTTTATAAAAGGCATTGGGGACCGGTTTATTTCATTTCCTCCTCTCCTTTCTCTCTCTTCTCTCATCCTAGTGAGAGAAGCTCTCACTTCTTTCTAAAAAATTTCTGAAAAAGGTGGGAGATGATCTTCATCTTCTCCGGCGAACCTTGCTTCTCCGGCGTGGTGGCCGGCCACCCAAGGGTGGCGGCGCCGCCGCCGGAGTTGAGCAAGTTTCTCCGATTTCGATTTTTTTTTTTAAGATTTAGATATCCTTTTTAGTGTTAATCACAAACCCGAACTTATTTTTTTCAAAATCGAAGCGAAACTCTCTAGATCTACACTTTAGGATTCGGATTCAAAATTTTTCAAACTTTTTTGAAAACAAAATCACATCACATGCAGCTAGTAAACGCGAGAAACGAAAAAAGGATAACGAAATCGTTACCTCCGTTGGATCTGGAGATAATAGTCTTCGGAAAACTTCGATTTGGCTTCGATCTGGCGCGATTGAGCTTTGTTTGAGTCGGATTTGGTGTCACTCTTCAGATGCTGGTTCGAACTCCTTCCATATGCTTGATTCCGATTCGGTTTTGTGTTCTCACTCCAGGATCCAGTTCGGTTTTAGTGTTTATGAATCGCTACGAACTTTCAATACTGTGATGTTGTGGTTTGATTCCTCTTTGTTTCTTTCCTTCTTCTTCTCTTTCCTCTTCTCTGTGATCGGTGCTGGAGTTCCTCGCCTCCGGTGAGGAATTCGTACCTTGAATTGCAGAGGAATCAATTCAATGATGAAGATTCATCAATGAATCTCTGAGAATTGATGAATTTGTTGATGAATCTGGTTCTGGAAAAGTTAGGGTTTTTTGCTTGTTCTTGATGATTTTCTGAATTTTGATCTAACTGAATGGAGAGAGAAAAATGGAATTCTGTTTTGGTGATGTGGCACTTATTCTGTGGATCCGTGCAGATTTGTGCAGATTTGTGCCTTTTATAGGCTGCCATGTGTGCTTGAGACCCAATGGGAGAAGGACACCTGTTTTTGGACTTAGGGACCTCTCTGCAAAAAAAGAAAAATTGAAGGACTGGACTGTAATTAAGAAAAAGGACCTAAAAATGCAATTTTAAAAAGTATTGGACTAAAATGCAATTTTAGAAACTGTTTCAGGGACTAAAATGCAATTAAAATAAAATTGGATTAAAATTGGTAAATTGGACAAAACGTAAAGTGAAACCAAAAATAAAATCAACAAAAAGGACTAAAACGAACCAATTACAAAAATGAGGAATTTTAAAATACCTCTCTGCCGAAATTTTGACTAGGAAAAGACCAAAATGCCCCTAGGGACTAAACTGACTTAAACTGACTCAGATACAATTTTTTAAATGGTTTTTTTAAACAAAGATTCAACAATAATTTGTACAGACAAGTTAAAAAGACTCAGAGACAGTTACAGGGATTAAAATGGGCTCCAATGCAGGAAATGACCAAAATACCCTTTTGTATGATTTTTTTGAAATAAAATGCAAGAAAAGTAATGCAATGATTCAGAGAGTTTTTCAAATGACTTGTAATGCAAGAAAGACACTTTGGATAGTTTTATGCAAGAAAATCATGATTGAACATCCTTTGAGACAGAGACAGTAAAATAGGCAGATGAAAAGAGAGTAAAGATTCAAAGTAAAACAATAGTAAATTGACAAATATCAGTGTTGAAAAAGAAATTTGAATGAGTATTTTTAGGTCCAAAATCAGGGTATAATAGCTGCCCCTATTTAAGTTTCTTTATCCGGAGGGTCAAGAGACGGAGTCTTTAGCTTGACGGGACGAAGACACTTAAATATCAACATTTGCACTGTTTTTTGGACGTAAAAATACGCTTACACATTATCAAATATCATGAATGCCATGCAACATTTGGATTATGAATGCAAGACAAACAAGAGTTGGAACAAACAAAAGATGTCATATCCATTGCGGGACTGATAGACATTGACAAGATAACAGATAACAGGGAGGGTAGACAGGAAGCTAGAAGCAAATTGACGGGTACAAGCTGCTCTTGGATTGAGCTGGGCACTTGACCGGGAATAAAGGCAGACAGACAGGTGCGAGTTGTTCTTGGATCGAACTGGTCACTCGACCGAAAGCAAAGGCAAATAGACAGGTGCAAGCTGCTATTGGATTCGAACTAGCCACTCGACCGGGGACATGGAAAAGTAGACAGGTACGGGTTGTTCTTGGATTTGAACTGGTCACTCGACCGAAAGCAAAGGCAAATAAACAGGTGCGAGCTCGTTCTTGGATGCGAACTGGTTACTCCACCGGAAACATAAACAAACAAACAGGTGCAAGCTGCTCTTGGATTTGAACTAGCCACTTGACCGAACAGAAACAGATAGACAGGTACATGCTGTTCTTGGACTTGAACCGGCCACTTGACCGAACAGAAACAAATTCACTAGGGATTAGTTTTTGACAAAATATAGATTGAAACTGACTTGACGTCGATTTGATTTGAAAGGTAGAGATTGACCAATATTATTGGCTCACAAGATTTTGACAGAGAACCTGACATGAGTATTGAATTGAGACTGATGCTGATATTGGAAACGCAATATGTATGGATGATATAACAGTTGTATTAAATGTATGGGCACGTAGTATGCATGATTATGCATGTATGAATGCTTGTAATGCATGACTGTGGGCAGCTTGTAGACACAGTTTCGCAGAGACAGATAAGACATTGGAGTATTGGGCACGTAGTGGCTCGTGCTATATTACACATTCCTGGAAATCCTCTTTGGAGATAACGTCGTTGGGAGACGTATCGGAACCATGACTGAGGGCAGGTAGCTATGCAACTTGTTGGGGATAGAATCTCGGAAGACTCTGCTGGGGATAATGCCGTCATTGCTGGGCATTTCAGTGATGGGTGTATTGTGGATGTCGCATCTGTGGTCAATGCTTTTTGCATGTCATTTTTTCAATTTTGTTGCTTCCCTTTTTTTCCTGGATCGCCCTTTCGGGTTTTCGATCCACTGGGGAAATAAATTCTTTTCCTTGCCCCATTTTTGCCTGAACCGCCCTTTCGGGTTGTCAATCCAGCGGGGTGCTCATTTTTGCCTAAGTCGCCCTTCGGGTTTTCAACTTAGCGAGCCTATTCATTTTCATGCATTTTCATTCTGTTTTTTCATTCTTGCCATTGACCACAGACTATCGTTGGGAAGAACCTGCTTGTAACACCTATTGAAATAGACATCAACATACACTCGCTCATGCATGTTTCGTTTGAATGTACCCTGTTGCCCAGGTTTGCTTTCAAAATAGACAAAAAAAAAAAAAAAAACTTTTTCAATTTTCAGGATGTTTGTTTCAAACATTGTCATTATCAAGATAGAAAGAATTTTTTTTTTTGTACATAGCCTTGAAAGTAGAGTTTCAAACAAAAACAAAGGCTCAAATTGATGTATAAGAGTGGTGGTCAGCCGAAAGCGTGACTCCACGGATTTACAAAGCTTGGAAAATGGTAATTTTATTGGTTGGTGGTACATTGGACATAGTAACCACTACATTTCCTAGAAACTTTGAATTCGCAAGCACAGAAGCTTTTGATGAAGATGGTCATTAACAGCTGCAGATGCCCCAAGGGGATGGTGGTTGGCCAGATATAGTTACTTGCCTTTTGTTTCAATCTCATTTTTGCATGAACCGCCCTTCCGGCTCATCGAGACGCTCATTCTTGCCTGAGTTGCGTACAATCTCAGCGAGCTTTTCATATTTTTTTTTTTTTGTCCCTTATTTTGCTTGGACCGCCCTTTCGGGTTTTCGATCCTCCGGGAAGCGCATTTTTGCCTAGGCCGCCCTTTTGGGTTTTCGACCTACCACGCTGTTCTTTTCATATATCTAGGCAAAGTATTTCTTGACTATATTAGCATTCACAGGATTTGGAAGTTCTACACCATCCATATGTGTAAGAATTAAAGCACTACCGGAGAAGGCCTTCTTGACAACATAAGGACCCTCATAGTTAGGCGTCCACTTGCCCCTTGGGTCGGGTTGCTGGCTTATCCTCCTTTTCAATACAAGTTCACCTTCTTTGAATTCTCGAGGATGGACTTTCTTGTCAAAGGCAGTCTTCATTCTTGCTTGATATGACTGTCCACGAGCCATGGCATCCATACGTTTTTCCTCAACCAAATTCAACTGATCATACCGGCTTTGGTACCATTCAGCCTCGGATAACTTTGCTTCCATGATCACACGGAGAGATGGGATCTCCACTTCCAAAGGAAGAACTGCTTCCATACCATATACAAGAGAGAAAGGGGTTGCCCCGGTTGAACTGCGTACTGTAGTACGGTAGCCATGCAGAGCATAGGGCAACATCTCATGCCAATCTTTGTAGGTAGTTACCATTTTCTGGACAATCTTCTTGATATTCTTATTGGCTGCCTCAACTGCACCGTTCATCTGAGGCCTATAAGGAGAAGAGTTATGATGCTCAATTTTGAATTCTTCACAAAGAGCTTGCACCACATTGTTGTTCAGGTTGGTACCATTGTCGGTAATGATCTTGCTCGGAACACCATATCGACAGATGATGTTGTTCCTGATGAACTTAGCTACCACTTGCTTAGTTACATTGGTATAAGATGTCGCTTCAACCCATTTGGTGAAGTAGTCGATTGCCACTAAGATGAAACAATGACCGTTTGAAGCCTTCGGTTCAATTCTTCCAATCATGTCGATGCCCCACATTGAGAACGGCCATGGGGATGAAATAACATTGAGAGCGTGCGGAGGCACATGAATCTTATCAGCATAGATTTGACATTTGTGGCACTTTCTGGCATGCTGGTAGCAATCATGCTCCATGGTCATCCAATAGTAACCTGCTCGTAACAACTTCCTTGACATAGTATGCCCTGTAGCATGGGTCCCGAAGGTACCGTCATGTACGTCATGCATTAACTGCCCCGCTTCGTGTTCATCAACACATCTTAACAATACCATGTCGTAGTTTCTCTTGTACAGAATATCTCCATCTAACAGGAATCTACTGGCCAATCTCCTCAGGGTCTTCTTGTCCCTGTTGGAGGCACCCGGTGGATACTCATGGCTTAGCAAGAACTGCTTGATGTCGTAATACCAAGGTTTATCGTCAACCACATTTTCGTCAGCCTGACTGATCACATCCCCAATAGCGAACACATGCGAAGGTCTTTCAAGGCGTTGCACTTTGATTATTGGCACGTCATTCCAAGGGTTTACTCGAAACATGGAGGATAGAGTAGCAAGAGCATCAGCCATTTGGTTCTCATCACGAGGGATATGGTGCAACTCAACCTTTGTAAAGTATGTCAGCAAACGTCTCGCGTAATCACGGTAAGGAATCAGCTTGGCATGGTGGGTCTCCCATTCACCCTTTATCTGGTTGATGACAAGTGCAGAATCTCCATAGATGTCGAGGTGTTTGATTCTCATGTCAATTGCTTCCTCGATCCCAAAGATACATGCTTCGTACTCAGCCATATTGTTTGTACATTCGAACAGAATCCGGGCGGTAAAAGGAATGTGATGCCCCTGCGGGGATACAATGACTGCCCCGATTCCTTTACCATAAGCATTGACAGCACCATCAAAGACTAATCCGCATTTGCTATTGGGATCTGGACCTTCACCAATCAACGGTTCTTCGCAGTCTTTTGATTTCAAATACATGATCTCTTCATCGGGGAAATCAAACTCAGTCGGCTGGTAATCATCAAGAGGTTGGTAGGCAAGATGATCGGCAAGAACGCTACCTTTGATTGCCTTTTGAGTTTTGAACACAATATCATATTCAGACAAGAGCATCTGCCAGCGTGTAATCTTCCTAGTAACAGCAGCTTTCTCAAAGATATACTTTATCGGATCCATTCTGGATATCAACCAAGTTGTATGATTCACCAAATAATGATGCAGGCGTTTGGCGGCCCAGGCCAGAGCACAACAAGTCTTTTCAAGCATCGTATACCGAGTTTCACAGTTGGTGAACTTCTTGCTTAGATAGTAGATAGCATGTTCTCTCTTTCCAGTCTCATCTTGTTGACCAAGTACGCATCCCATGGATTCATCAAACACTGACAAATACATAATCAAAGGCCTTCCTTCCACGGGTGGGACAAGGATAGGTGGTTCCAGCAGGTAATTCTTGATGCTATCAAAAGCTCCTTGGCATTCACCGTTCCATACAATAGGCTGATTCTTCCTGAGTAACTTGAAGATCGGCCCGCAGGTTGCGGTCATATGAGATATGAATCGGGAGGTGTAATTCAATCGCCCGAGGAAACCTCTGACTTGTTTCTCGGTCTATGGAGCTGGCATTTCTCGGATGGCCCGGACTTTATCGGGGTTGACTTCAATGCCCTTTTGGCTGACAATAAAGCCTAGTAACTTTCCAGATCTGACGCCGAACGTACATTTGTTAGGGTTCAATCGAAGCTTGTACTTTCTCAACCTTTCGAACATTTTTGTCAAGTATTCGACATGTTGCTCCTCATCTTTTGACTTCACAATCATATCGTCCACATATATTTCGACTTCTTTGTGAATCATGTCATGAAACAGAGTAGTCATTCCTCTTTGATAGGTAGCACCAGCATTTATTAGACCGAACGGCATCACTTTGTAGCAGAACGTACCCCATGGGGTGATAAAAGACGTCTTTTCTCTATCTTCAGGGGACATTTTGATCTGATTGTAACCGGAGAAGCCATCCATGAAGGAGAACACCTTGGACCGAGCAGTATTGTCAACAAGCACATCAATATGGGGTAATGGGAAATTGTATTTTGGACTGGCTTTGTTCAGGTCTCTGAAGTCAACACACATCCGGACTTTTCCATCCTTCTTTGGCACAGGTACAATATTGGCAAGCCATTCAGGATACTCGACTGTCATGAGAAAACCCGCATCAATCTGCTTTTGAACCTCACTCTTAATCTTGAGAGCCATATCTGGATGAGTCCTTCTCAATTTCTGCCTGACGGGAGGACATTCAGGCTTCGTTGGGATCCGATGTTCCACAATCTTAGGATCTAGACCTGGCATATCTTCATACGACCATGCAAAAATATCCGGGTATTCTCGGAGGAGCTGGATGATCTTCTTTTTAACCCCTTCCTCTAGAGCAGCACCGACCTTGATCTCTCGCTTGTTCTCCTCGGTACCTAGGTTGATAAACTCAATCTCTTCCTGGTGAGGCTGAATGGCTTTCCTTTCTTCCTCGAGAAGTCGAGTGATCTCATATGGTATGTCATCATCTTCCTCATCCTCGGCTTCATACACCGGGAATTCAAAATTCGGAGGAAACGTAGGGTTACTGTGCCCAACGGGTTTAACATGGCTTAATCTGCGTAAAATAGTTGGATGATTTTAGAAAGAGGTTTTTATGCAGATTTTTTTTTGAAATTAATAAGAAAAATAAAGATGTTTTGGTTTTTTCTGGCATTACCATTATTTCCAAGGAAAAAAAGAACTAAAAAATAAAAGTCGTGAAAGAAACGACAATTTTTATTAATAACGGCGATGCCGAAACAAACATGCCCTTATAGAAAATATCACTTTCGCTTCGGGCAGAGCGAGAGGATTGTTATTTTGAAAAAACAAAACATTTAAGCAACAAGACACATTACTTGGAAACATGCATGATTGAAGGAATGTCGATGGCATCCCAATCTCTCGCAATGCCTCCTGGTATAACAAACACAGTCCTAGGACCAAATCCAGTCGCCTCTTCAGTAATTGCATTGACAAACCCAACACTGTAGAAGGTTCCTGTGGAGACTCCTGAAGTTGGGGAAAACCCGAGACCTTCTTTGTGTTTATTCTCGCGGAGTTGTATTAACTTGCCCCAGCCGGCAGCCTGTCCTTCTTGAACAGCCTTCTGAGCGTCTTTTAAAGAAGCCATAGCAGTCCCAGTCTTCTTAGGCTCTGTACCTTCAATAGTCAAACCTTGAAAGGTAGTTTCTTCAGCAGATCCAGATTCAATTCAAGAGAAAGATGACAGCTGGCTAACCAAATATGCCTCTTTTCCATGGACTGTAACAAGCTTTCCATTCTTTACAAACTTCAATTTCTGATGCAGGGTAGAGGTTACTGCGCCAGCATCGTGTATCCATGGTCTTCCCAGGAGACAGCTATAAGAAGCATTGAAGTCCATGACCTGGAATGTGATCAGAAAGGTTTCAGGACCGATAGTCATTGGCAGATCTATCTCCCCAAGAACATTCTTACGGGATCCGTCAAAGGCTTTTACCAGAAAAGTACTTCTTCTCAGAGGGGTCTCTCAATAGCTTAACTGATCCAGAGTCGATTTAGGCATCACATTCAGGGATGAGCCAGTGTCCACCAACACGTTTGATAGCATGTCGGACTTGCAATTCACAGAGATATGTAAAGCCAGATTGTGATATTTTCCTGCTTCAGGCAGCTCCTCCTCACTGAACCACAGGTTGTTGCAAGCAGTAATATTTCCAACTATGCTGCCGAAGTGATCCATAGTGACCTCGTGATCCACATAGGCTTGTTCCAATACTTTCAAAAGGGTGTTCCTGTGAGTCTCGGAACTCAGGAGCAGAGACAAGATGGATATCTTTGACGGGGTTTGCAGCAGCTGATCTACAATCTTGTAGTCACTTCTCTTGATTAACCTCAAGATCTCATCCTGATTGGAATCCTTTATAGACTGGCTTGGTTGGCTCGCACCTCTAGTAACAGGGGAAACATCAGGTGGAGTCACTTTATCAGCGGGTGTGGTGGTAGGCATAACAACTTTCTTTTGGAATAGCGGTGGACGAACCCTTCCGCTTCTCAGCGCTGCTGTAGATCCTTCAGCGATGTTGGTCACCATGGCCAAGGATGCCAGAGGCACCTCTACTCCGTTCTCAATCATGGTAGCATTGTACTTGTAAGGGATAGCCTTTTCTGAAGTATAAGGTACTGGTCCGGGCAACCTTATCACTAGAGGCTCAACATTCTCTATCGAAGGTATGCTCTTGACGGGCGTATCATGGAAGACTGGCACAATCAGACAGACATCGCTGACGGTCAAATAATTGTCATTCATCAAGCTCTGGATGTCATTTTGAACAACGTAGCAACCCAAAGGATTACGGAAGCATTCTGGGCAACTGGCATGATCATGGTCAAACAAAGAGGCTTGGCATAGCTTGATGTGTAGTGGCACCAGAGGAGTTGCAACATTACGAACATCAAGTCTGGGAGCTTTCTCATATACCTCAATCATGTTCACAGCAGCGTGATTTGGAAGAGGATTGTCGAGGACATGAGGGACATTGTTCTCAAAGGTTAACTTTCCCTGATCAATGAGCTTCTTCACAATGTACTTTAAAGCGTAGCATCCTTCAACATCGTGACCCAAAGCACCTTGATGGAAATCACACTTGAGGTCAGAACGGAACCTGGCAGGCAACGGATCAGGTGGGGGCTTGCCCTGTCTGGTTGTGCAGTGCCCTCTGAGAAGTAGAGTCGGGAGTAACTCGGCATACAACATTGGTATCGGAGGAAAGGCAGGTCTAGCTTGTTGCTGCTATTGTTGTTGTTGAGCTGGTGGTTGTTGTTGCATTTGCTGAACGACGACATTAACGGGTACCTGAGGTTGACCCGATGGCAAAGGATACTGATGATAGAATGGTGGAAAGAAGGGATGCTGAGAGTATTGCGCGTATGGGTACGATGGAGGTAACTGGGCAGCATTAATAGGGGCAACAGTAGCCATGGATTGACCGGCTCCGGCAGATACCATCCCCACTTCTGTTTCTTTCTTCTTATGATGACCGTTACCATACCTCTTTGATGCATTTGCGGAGGATTCGACTTTCTCAAATACAATAATGCCTTCTCTGACAGCTTCTTCTAGACGAGTCCTCATGGTAACCATCTCAGAGAAGTTATTTGGAGCAGCAATGATCATTCTTTTGACATAATCCTTTTTCAGAGTCTTCAGGAATTTCTGAGTCATCTCCTCTTCGTCAAGAGCGGGAGTGATGCGGGCAGCTACCCCCCTCCATCTCTGTGCATACTCGCGGAAGCTTTCATCTTTCTTTTGGGAGAGGGATCTGAGAAATTCCCTGTTTGGTTTCAACCTGGTATTAAACCCATAGTGGCTTTTGAAAGTAGCAGCCAATTCATCAAAGGTATGAACGTCATCTTTGCTCAAGCTAGTATACCATTCTGCAGCGTCTTCCATTAAGCTATCTTGGAAGCAGTGAATCATGAGCGAATCATTGTCTGAGTAGTTACCCATCTTTCGGACATACTTTATAATGTGTTTAACACCCCGTTTTCCCAATATACAAATTTCTTAAACATTTATCAGAGTAAAAACCATAAACGGGATATCACATAGAAACGTAATCCAAAAACAGTTAAATAATAATTTAACTTTCACATAATATCTTAACATAGCAGCGGAATATTAGTTCAGAAATCATAAATCAGTTTGGCACGCAGGCCCCAACAAAGTATCTCAAAAGAGTTAATCAAAACAGAAATTATCATAGCAATTCACGTAAAAGAATGAAGCATGTTATAGCATATAACCCCATCCCGTTACGTATCAGAGCGACCTAGATGACACAGAGATGGCAAGGCCACTCACGACGACAACTGCACACTAAGCACGATCACCTGCAAGTTACCCATACGAAGGGCAACATTTTCAAGCAGAAGGGGTGAGATTTCATAACAAAATAACATTAATCAATGTAATTGCGAATCATAAATTAACATCATAATCATTTCTTTAACAACATTGCATAATTGCTAAACAGTTATCGCGTAATCATATATCCAATTATCATGAACAACATAACATAATTGATAAACACTTATCACGTAATCACATATTCAATCATTATCAACAAGGCATCTTAATCATGACAGTGTGACAATGCTCTTAGACTCCTTATATGCATGTGGTACCAATCGTCATCATAAGTATTAATATACTTTAATCGTGCGGAGGACAAAGCTCCTATAAAACGTGCGGAGGACAAAGCTCCTAATAAACGTGGTGAGGACTAAGCTCAATGATATGCTATGCATGGACTCTTAACAACAAAACACCGTAATCAACATATCAACATGCATCCAATAATTTGGAGCTAAACTTCATCATATACCATATGCACTTAGTTAAATAACGGAAGCAGCATAAACAAGTCACATAACAAGATGATATCATTATATCAACAGCAAATCATTTGCATCATAATTAACTTTCATATCTTACATGATTGTACAATACATTAACCATGCTCAATTAACGACAACATGTCTTAAGGCTTTGCAGATCGCATTAAACGTCATCATTAGGTTTCATTACTAATTAGGGGTTCACTCTTGATCAACACGTGCGACACAGATCGCACAAACACTCAAGCATCTAAATTCTGGTTGTGCTCGCGAGGCGAGAGTTCTTACTCGGCATGGCAAGTACCACTCACCTTCCAAACTAGTGTTGTTCTGGGTTCAATCTGATCCTACATTCATTCCTAATCAATACTAGGTATGTTCAGGCACTCTAAGGCATCCAAGGTCCAACTAAAAAGGTCGAAACACAAAATATGACATGCTCTCTGCCTAAGCTCGCGAGGCGAGGAAGGGTTGTTCGCCGTGGCGAGCGATGCCAGAAACGCTCGCGAGGCGAAAGGAAAGGGCTCGCGAGGCGAGCGATGAAGTTCATCACTCGCGAGGCGAGATTCATAGCTCGCCGTGGCGAGCGATGAATGTCGCTACGGCCAGGTTTCCTAAAATCACAAAAAATCCGTCGATCCACATGGTTCTAAGCTTGTTTTTGATTCCAATGTTCGTCCTAAACATTATCTAACGTCTAGGAACACTTTCTACATCAATTAAACCAATTCCCACCGTTTGATCATCAATTCTAAGGTTTTGACCTAGTTTTTGTTTTCTCCAATTAATCCTAATTCTTGCTAATTAATCATCAGAATTACAACAACTAATATTACTGAGTTATTAGTCTCACCCTTACCTTAAATTTGCAGAAAAATCACAGCCCTCTTGGTCTCTTGCTCCTCTCTAAGCTTTTTCTCCCTTTTTCCAAAAGTGTTCACGTACAATCAGTTTTTCAAAAAATTAGGTCTTCCCTAATTATATCTTTTCTTATTTACTTATCTTATCTTATTTTCTCCCCTAAAACTATCTAAAATATCAAAACAGCCCTAAACTAAATATTTTATATTATTTTCAAATCTTTATTTTATTTAACAATAAAATAATTCTCATATCCTTATCAAATCTTCCAAAACTCATAACTTATCACGTCATCGATCAAATCATCGCAAATCATCAAAACATATCAAAATCATGCATATATATTATATAATTATAATATAATCACCTAAACTCGATTAAATAAACGATTAAACGAAAGTGGGCGTTACAATGTGGTTCTGGGGACAAGTCAGCCCGTTGTATCGGTCGAACTTTGGGACCTTGAACTTCTTGGGGACGTCCACCTTTGGTACCAAGTAGAGATCATGAGTCTTAACAGGGTCCTCGTTCCCTCGGTTAGCTTTGATTTCACGACGAAGTTCTTTAGCAAGTTCCTCCATCCTTTCTTCCATGGTTCTAATCACGGGGATGCTTCCATGATGCGCGTTGATGTTAACACCTTGAGATATGGCATGCATAATGGGCTTAGTGACAGTGGTCGTTGTCTGAGGCAAGGTGGTATTGACAGAGACAGGGTTCGTCCCAGGAATCTGGCCATTGTTAGCAGTACCAGAAGTGCCTGCTGCAGTATTAGGAGTGAAAAACGGTGGAAGTCCATAAGGAAACCCAGTTGGCATAGCGAAGCGAGCATCAGTAGATGTAGTTGGGATCACACTTGTAGCTATAGGGATAGCTGTGGCTAGAGGGATAGCTGTGGCTGATTGTTCCTGGGCGGCTAGCAGAGCAGTCATGGTATCATTGGCTTTAGCCAATTCTTCCCTCAAAGAAGCTAACTCGGTACGGAGTTGAACATTTTCTTCTTCCATAGCTACCAAATTCATCTTTCTGTATGATCTAGTCCGATGGATTCTGTCAGGTTCGTAGACTTTCCGAGCAGGAGCCACCTTTCAAACTGTGGTAGAAGAACCAGGAGGCAGTGAGCACTTGGAAACCTTTTGTGACTGATGAATGATGCATATGATGCATGATATGTACAAATGCAGATGCAAAAAGCTTTTTTTTTGTCATCGAAGGGTTTTTCAGACAAATTAGGAACTTTGTAAACAATATTAAACAAGCAAAGCAATACGAACTTTTTACAAGGTGAATCCCTTTGAAGTACTAAGCCAAGGGGAGACTTTGAAATTTTAACAATACAGGCAAATAAAACTCTCAAGCATAGGAAGTGGTGGGATGATCCTCAGACTCGGACTCTGAATCTGAACCGCAGTATCTAGCATAGAAGTCACGTCGTCCTCTAGCTCTCTTGGAGTCCCGCATGAGCAACTCGTCTTTTTCTTCAAGTTCCCTTCGGACCTTAGCCAACTCCTTCTTCAACATCAGGTTTTCATGAGTTTTTTGCTCATCCTTACCATCCAAAGTCATGATTAGATTCTCAACTTCATTGTATCGGGCTTTCCACATCTGCTTCTCACGACTCTCCATGGCTAGATGCTCCTGATACATCTCCTAAGTTGTGGGGGGTAGAGGTAAAGGTATAGATGGAGCAGATGCAGACACATGTCTCATAGCAGGGTAGGGCATACCAATCTCTTCAGCTCGATCTATTACCCACTGAGCATAGGCCTCATGAGCAATACCAGATCTCACACCCAAATGTTTCACATTCTTCCTACGAACTTTGGACCAAGCGTCTATGAAAGCCTCCCTTTGCCCAGTGGGGGCATTCGAATAGTAGAAGAATTCTGGAGATGTAGCAAGATTAATGGGCTTTGCCTTCATTGGGAACCCAAACTGTCTCATAGCAAGTTCATGATTGTAGTTGATTCCCCCACAGGTACCAAGAAGAGGTACATTGAGAAAATCCCCACAATCGGTAATAATTTCCTTAACCTGAGCGGCGGGAGTGAGCCAGACCACCTCATTAGGAGTGAGGGCCATAATCCGCTGTGAGTAAGACCAATTCTCCGAGTTGTCATGGAAAGAACTCGGAAGGTGAGAAATAAACCACCTATATAGGAGAGGTACGCAGCAAAAGATGTACCCACGACCTTTGAGAGTTCGATCATGGATAGCATGGTATGTGTTAGCTAGCAAGGTAGGAACCGGATTCTTGGAATGGAAGATCTCAATAGCATTCATATCCACTAAGTTGTCGAGATTCGGAAAGAGAATGAGCCCATAGATAAGTAATGCAAGAATAGTCTCGAGTGTGTCTTGACAAGTGGTTTTGAGATTAACCCGTTCAAGTAGATACTTTGAAGTGAACCCTCGGATGTGAGACTTGGTAGTAAGATGATTGGAGACATCGGAAGTCTTGAGATAGAGGTCTTTAGCAATAACCAAAGGAGTAAGAGAAGTCCCGGGACCGGTGAAAGGCGTCTTCTCGGCTATAGGTGAATCTAACAAGTAGGAATAAGCCTCAAGAGTAGGGACTAACTGGAAATCCTGGAAAGTGAAGCAACGGAAGCTCGGGTCATAGAATTGCACTAGAGTGTGCACTAGCTTCTCTTCAACATTGGTCCGGAGAATAGTAAGCAAACCACCATATCGGAGTCGGAAACCTGTTTGATTCTTAACCTTGAGTGCCAATTCTCTCAAACTAACCAAATCAACCTCCTTGAACTTGTAGGATTTAGTCTTCTTCATACCTGTAATGTTTACAAAGTTTTTAATTTGCCTAATCCTTCGATGAATGCATGAAAAAAAATTATGCATGAATGCATGTATGCATGATTGTTTTTCAATTATGGAGAAAACATGGTGGGTTGAGACTCAAAATCATGGGGCCACGGGTGGACACGGTGTCCGGTAAAACTAAGGCTTTGGATAATAGTAACCAAGGTTCTAATGAAGTTCCCAAACTGCAACCTCTCTTACGTATATCGTGGTAGCACGGGACAACGTCCGTTCCATGTTTATTCGCAAGAAGGTCTAGTTTGAGTGTAGTATCGCGTGACGACTAAAACTTTAGACAACACTCAATTTAGCCACCGCACTACGTCCTAAAAAAGGCCAAGGATGGGTTTGGTAACTACGGTTCATAGCATCGTCGAACAATTGAAAGCAAAGTGCCTAAGCATGACAACACACGCCGACAACATCGCCTCCAAAATGCCTCAGCTATGTGAGATTGATCGCATAACCCAATACACGAGGCAACCCTCGGATCGAATTGTCGATTATATCTCTACCTATTCATAAGTTCACTCAGCCCGGGTATAGGACTTTGATATTCTCACCCCACACTTTACACGAAAATAAGCAAATATTCACATATGTAAGCAATAAAATAAAGCGTAAACATAAACTACGGAAAACTAGGTGTGACCCGCTTAAAAAATCCCCAGTGAAGTCGCCATTTCTGTTATCACGATTTTGGGGTATCAAGTCATTAATTAGGCTTGAACCTTTCAATATTTGATATTCTCTATTTTTTCTTGGGAAGGGTAAAATTGAGAAAACCCTTAGAAATTCTAAGTTCGGGGGTCGTTTTCGTTACGGGAAGGTGTTAGGCACCCGTAACGACTATAGTACTCTATAGGAACCGTTTTCCTAATTTTATGTCTACGCTTTATTTTTAATGCTATTTATTGAAAAAAGAAGTTGTTTATTTAGGTTAAGAATGGAGGGAGAAAATGTTTGAGATTTTATTTTATTGGACTTGGAGAGGTTTTGACCTCTTGCCTACATACCCTTTTAAGGGATCAAAATTCCATGTAGTTCTCTTTCAAAAATGTTTTTGGTGTGTATGATTGATTTTAAGTTTTTTTTGAAAATGGGTTTTGAAGAAGAGAAAGAGGCCGTAAAGGCATGAGAGAAGAAAATGGTGAGTGGTTGGTTCAATTATTATTAAAAAAAGCGTCTAAGTTGGAATTAGAGTTCATTTCAGTTTGATTAAGAAAATAAAGGAAAAATTCAATGGAGTTTTGACTCCAAGGTTTATTTGGAATTTTTTTTTCAAGTGATGGAATTTACTTATTTTGGAAAATTGATATTTTTCTAAGTATCGCGTTTCCTAAGCATACATCTAAAGCGGTAAACATACAACGTGTGTGCGTGTCGGTGCTTGTGTCGGTGTACATCATTAGAGTCCATTGTCCGTTACATTGGCCCTAGTTTACATTCTATGGTCTTGCAAGAAATTAAAAAAAGAAATTGAAACTACCTAAAATTACATGCCAACTTTAACATAGAAATGAATAGTAAAAGACCTAAACTATAAGAAATGGAGATGAAATGATAGAATGCTTATGAGGTGAATAAAACAAGAAATAAAATGGTTAGTAGAATAGGGTATAAAATGATAGGAAACAAGTAAGGAGATATTGAATGGAATGGCAAAAAAGAGAGTAATAAAGTGGTAAAATATGCCCAAAACTTGTCATAATACCTAAACATGTACATGACCTATAATTCTCTCATCATAGCAATTTTAAAGGGTTTTATTTTATACCATAATGTGAGAATAACAAGAACACATTCAAGCCAAGAATTATGACATATTTCTAGAGATACTTTGCACTTTATTTCTTGACAAAAACACACATTACTTGCAAAACAAGAAAAAATGAAAATTCACATCCACAAACAGTAAAACACACATATGATCAGAGACATATTCATCATGAAATTGCATATCAATCATTAATATCGTGCCAAGACCTCATGCACAAATTATGGCAAGAAAATTCACAAGTTTAGTCAAAAAAATGAACAAATCAATAAGAAAATATCACATATATTTTTTATCATTTTTTAACATGAAAAAACATCACAAAAATATCAAAAATGCATCAAGAAACACATAGAAATTTTTAGGAATTTTTTTACAAGAAAAAATTAGACAACAGGGGGTTCACATAACAAGAAAAAGGGTGTGCATAGCAAGAAATTCAAGAAAACGCAGGAAACCCACAGGAAAAGGCCCAAGCCCAACGTCCACTGGATCCGGACGCACAGGAACCGTTGGATAGATCCAAGATGCCAAACCCTAGATCTAAGGGCGCAGAAAGGAAGGGAAAGAACCGGAAATAAACCGGACCGGTTCAGTTGTTTATAAAAGGCATTGGGGACCGGTTTATTTTATTTCCTCCTCTCCTTTCTCTCTCTTCTCTCATCCTAGTGAGAGAAGCTCTCACTTCTTTCTAAAAAAATTCTGAAAAAAGTGGAATATGATCTTCATCTTCTCCGGCAAACCTTGCTTCTCCGCCGTGGTGGCCGGCCGCCCAAGGGTGGCGGCGCCGCCGCCGGAGTGGAGCAAGTTTCTTCGTTTTCGATTTTTTTTTAAAGATTTAGATATCCTTTTTAGTGTTAATCACGAATCCGAACTTATTTTTTTCAAAATCGAAGCGAAACTCTCTAGATCTACACTTTAGGATTCAGATTCAAATTTTTTCAAACTTTTTCGAAAACAAAATCACATCACATGCAGCTAGTAAACGCGAGAAACGAAAAAAGGATAACGAAATCGTTACCTCCGTTAGATCTGTTAGGATCTGGAGATAATAGTCTTCGGAAAACTTCGATTTGGCTTCGATCTGGCGCGATTGAGCTTTGTTTGAGTCGGATTTGGTGTCACTCTTCAGATGCTGGTTCGAACTCCTTCCATATGCTTGATTCCGATTCGGTTTTGTGTTCTCACTCCAAGATCCAGTTCGGTTTTAGTGTTTATGAATCGCTACGAACTTTCAATACTGTGATGTTGTGGTTTGATTCCTCTTTGTTTCTTTCCTTCTTCTTCTCTTTCCTCTTCTCTGTGATCGGTGCTAGAGTTCCTCGCCTCCGGTGAGGAATTCGTACCTTGAATTGCAGAGGAATCAATTCAATGATGAAGATTCATCAATGAATCTCTGAGAATTGATGAATTTGTTGATGAATCTGGTTCTGGAAAAGTTAGGGTTTTTTGCTTGTTCTTGATGATTTTCTGAATTTTGATCTAACTGAATGGAGAGAGAAAAATGGAATTCTGTTTTGGTGATGTGGCACTGATTCTGTGGATCTGTGCAGATTTGTGCCTTTTATAGGCTGCCATGTGTGCTTAAGACCCAATGGGAGAAGGACACCTGTTTTTGGACTTAGGGACCTCTCTGCAAAAAAAGAAAAATTGAAGGACTGGACTGTAATTAAGAAAAAGGACCTAAAAATGCAATTTTAAAAAGTATTGGACTAAAATGCAATTTTAGAAACTGTTTCAGGGACTAAAATGCAATTAAAATAAATTGGACTAAAATTGGTAAATTGGACAAAACGTAAAGTGAAACCAAAAATAAAATCAACAAAAAGGACTAAAACGAACCAGTTACAAAAATGAGGTATTTTAAAATACCTCTCTGCCAAAATTTTGACAGGAAAAGACCAAAATGCCCCTAGGGACTAAACTGACTCAAACTGACTCAGATACAATTTTTGAAATGGTTTTTTTAAAGAAAGAGTCAACAATAATTTGTACAGACAAGTTAAAAAGACTCAGAGACAGTTACAGGGATTAAAATGGGCTCCAATGCAGGAAATGACCAAAATACCCTTTTTGTATGATTTTTTTTGAAATAAAATGGAAGAAAAGTAATGCAATGATTCAGAGAGTTTTTCAAATGACTTGTAATGCAAGAAAGACACTTAGGATAGTTTTACGCAAGAAAATCATGATTGAACATACTTTGAGACAGAGACAGTAAAATAGGCAGATGAAAAGAGAGTAAAGATTCAGAGTAAAACAACAGTAAATTGAGAAATATCAGTGTTGAAAAAGAAATTTGAATGAGTATTTTTAGGTCCAAAATCAGGGTATAACAACCTTAGATAATGTGTAGGATGAATTCTGGAATCAATGTTAGGCTTAAAACCATGAGAAAAGATGAATTTTTGTGTAAACTGCACATATGCCCTAGCCAACATTCATTGCTCGCCCTCGCGAACGATGATCCTCGCCTCGCGAGGGATGAAGTTCATCGCTCGCCTCGTGAACCATTTTCCCTCACCTCGCGTGTTGCACGTCGCAGCTCGCCATAGCGAATAGATGAACTCCCCTAGCGAGCTTGACCAGAGAGCATGCAAGATTTCGTAATTTTGACTTTTGAGTTGAACCTTAGATTCTTTTGAGTGCCTGAACATGTCTAATAATGATTAGGAAAGAATGTAGGATGAGATTGAACCTGGAATGAAACTTGTGGGATACTGACCTGAACTCGCCACGGCGAGCAGAGGCTCTCACCTCGCGAGTGACCCAGAAACATAGTGACTTGTTAGATTTTGCGACCTTTGTTGCACGAGTTGTCGAGAGTTGAACCTTTGGGTAGAATTAAGACTTAATGATGAGGTTAATTATAATCTGTGAAGCTGATTAACATGTTGATGAATTGAAATTGATATTATTATGTCATGTTGTTTTTGTATACTACCTATGTTGTTGTTGTTATTTAACTAAGCTGCATGAGTCGGTTTAAGTTGTTGAAGATGAAGATGTTCCAAATTATTGGATTAATATAAGAGGTTGTCGAATTAAGATGTTTAAGA
Organism: Medicago truncatula; assembly: GCF_003473485.1. Classification (NCBI taxonomy): domain Eukaryota; kingdom Viridiplantae; phylum Streptophyta; class Magnoliopsida; order Fabales; family Fabaceae; genus Medicago; species Medicago truncatula. The sequence continues at coordinate 24,516,353 of NC_053043.1, read as the reverse complement.
GGTCGAGTCCATGCATTAGCATTCATTGTTGGGGGCTTGATGCCCTGGAGCTTTGTACTCACCACGTTGGAGCATTAGCTCAAATTAGCGATGGGGGCTTGATGCCCTGGAAGTATATTAATACTCAAATAGCGATGGGGGCTTGATGCCCTGTATTGGTACCACATGCATATAAGAGGTCTAAGTTGCATAGTTGTCTTTGTTGAGTCGATGATGATAAAATGATTAAGTTGTGATTATTATGAATGAAGTGAATTATGATATATTATTATCAATGTTGTATAATAAGATGATTTATGTTGTTAAATATAATTGTTGAATTATATGCTTACTATTATTTTTTTGTGAAATCTCACCCCTTCTGCTTGGAAATGTTGCTCTTCGTATGAGTAACTTGCAGGTGATCCAAAGTAGGTTGCTGTTTGTGCTGTCGTGAGTGGCCTTGCCTCACTGAGTCTTAGTTTGCTCTGATACGTAACAGGATGAGGTCTTTGATTGCATACTTCTATTCCTTTACGTATTGACTTTTAAATTATGATTAATGTTATTGAACTGAATTTATGATGTGTTTTGATGAGGCCTGCGTGCCAAGACTATTTATTACTTTCGAATTTAATTCCGCTGCTTTTATGTTGAAGGATAAATTATTATTTATCTATTTTTGAGATTTTTTAGAAGTGTGATATCCCGTTATATGTTGTTTACTCTGATAAATGTTTATGAAATTTTTTTATGTTGGGAAAACGGGGTGTTACAATTGGTATCAGAGCAGGTCGGGCCGTCCGGCCAATTAGAAGAGTCGTGTCGAGTTTTAGTAATAGTTATATTACTATCTTATGTTGTTGTTGCTTGTTCTGTAGAGAATCCTTGGTATGAACTGGTTGGAGTATAACCATGTTTGTAACGCCGTAGTCGTTAATTTATTTATTTTGGATTTATTTAGAGTCTTTTATGTGATTTTAAATAATATGTGTGATTTATGTGGGTGTATTATTTTATTATATGATTTATTTTAATATAATGAGAATATTATAAGAAATAGAATTATTTTGGAGTTTGGGGAGTTAATTAGGATTTAATAAAAATTAAGGGAGTTTAATGAAATAAAGGGGGAGTTATAGTTTTGGGAGTTAGGAAAAGAAAGAGTCAGAATCAGTTTTTACGTGAAACAAGTTTTGGAGAGGAAAACCAAGAACAAGAGAGAAGAGCCTAGGAGCCGATTTTGCTGTGCAATCTTTTTGAAAATATAAGGTAAGGGTGAGACTATCTCTCAATAATCATAGTATATAATTTCTTAAAATCGTTTTAACATGAATTGTTCTTGAGATAAAAATTGGGAATTAGGGTTGATGCTGATTCTGAAAGGAATGGTGTAAGAATCATGTTTAATGTGTTGTAATTTGGTGTTCAAAATGGTTTCTTAATCTATAACATTGTTGTGATAAGAATTTGAATGAAATTAGAATCTGTTTGATAAATTGGAGAAGTTTTGTATGATTGCTAGAATGACCTGAATTGTTGTTGTTGATGCCTGTTTTGTGTTCCTTTAGATGCCTAGTTGTGTATAGGACCTGTAAACATCTGCTGGAAAACGTTTTGGGTGATCAGGGGATTAAAATTGGGTTTTTGGAGTGAGAAGAGGTTTAAACCCGTAGGTTTAAACAAGCTGCCCAGAATGTGATCTTGTCAGTTCGCTTCAGCGAACAGTGAGCGAGCCTGTAAGCGAGAAATTAATTTGATTATGTCAAGAGTTCGCTCAAGCGAACCATAAGCGAACTCGTAAGCGAAAAAACCATTTTCATTCTGCCAGAAGTTCGCTCAAGCGAACCGTCAGCGAGCGGAACCCCAACTTTCTGTGAGCCAGTCGCTTAAGTGAGCTAGCCATCGCTTAAGCGAAGATGACCTTAGTCAGCCACTTTTTGAAATTTGCCTCGTGCACTAGGGGATCCTTTTGAGCATTTCTAAATGTTCCTTTCAACTTGTAAGATCATTATATGTACCCTGAATCCTACTAAACACATTGTTAATCGAGTTGGAATAATTTAATGAATTTCGGATTGGAGTGAGTATGAAACCAAGTGAAAATATATTATGTTGAATGAATTTGATGTATTAGTATGATTGTTATTAATTGTACATTTTTCTGATGTTGGATTGGTTGTGATGAAGTTGTTGAATTATGAAGTCGTATGTCATATATATATATATATGCATTAGTTGAGTTGTATGTGTAACACCCCGTTTTCCCAATATAAAAATTTCTAAACATTTATTAGAGTAAACATCATAAATAAACAGGATATCACATTTAACATAATTCAAATAAGTTAAATAACAATTTAACTTAAACAATGCAGCGGAAAAGTGTTTCGAAATCCATAAATCGTTTTGGCACGTAGGCCACCATCAAAATACTTCAACAGTTAATCGACATTATAACATAACATAATAGTTCACGTAAAAGAATGAAGCATGCAAGACATATAACCCCATCCCGTTACGTATCAGAGCGACCTAAACGACTCAGTGAGGCAAGACCACTCACAACAGCAAACTGCACACTTAAACACGATCACCTGCAAGTTACTCATACGAAGAGCAACATTTTCAAGCAGAAGGGGTTAGATTTCATAACACAATAACATTAATCAATATAATTCGAAATCATAATTAACATCATAATCAGTCTTAATCAACATTGCATATTGACAAACATTTATCACATAATCACAACTTCAATCATCATCAATAACATAAACATCTTTAAAACTCGACAAATGCGACGATGCAACTTAGACACTTATATGCATGTGGTACCAATCGTCATCATAGTATTAATATACTGTAATCGTGTGGAGGAAAAAGCTCCTATCGTGTGGAGGACAAAGCTCCGAACATGGTGAGGACAAAGCTCAATGAATGCTAATGCATGGACTCTAACAACAAAACATCTTAATCAACTTATCACTTATATACCTCTTCCTAATATCTTATCTTATCTCACTTTCTCCCCCAAAACTCTCTAAAATCTCAAAACAACCCTCAACTAAATATTTTTATTTTCTTATTTAACAATAAAATAAGTCTCATAATCTTATCAAATCATCAAAACACATCAAATCATCCAAATCAACTTAAATCAACAAAACTCACACATATATTATAAAAATACAATATAATCGCTAAACTCGATTAAATAAATAATTAAACGAAAGTGGGCGTTACAGTATGTAGATATACACAAGTGGGTCAGTTGCATAAGCATAAAAGTGGGAGAGCTTCGGCTCTGGAACGCCTTGTCGTTCAAAGCAGTGGAACACTAGTTGTTCAAAACGGAGTTTAGCGGTGAGGCCTTATGTCCTGAAAATGAATGCTTTAACCATTCATTAGCGGGAGGGCTTCGGCCCTGAATATGGTACCACATGCATAGTTGCATTTGTCGAGGAGTCTTAGAGGTGTTGTCAAGTCATTACATGAGTCGTGGTTGTTGGTCGAATTGCTATATTTTGATGATGTTGTTGATTATGAAATACTTATGTATATTGAATAATCATTGATATTTTAGGGTGTTAGATTCTATTGATGTTATTATACATAATTATTAATGTTTGCGAATCTCACCCCTTCTGCTTGAAAATGTTGCCCTTCCTATGGGTAACTTGCAGGCGATCCTGAGTAGTAGGTGGTGGCTCAAAGTGTCTAGGGCTCTGATACGTGGGATGGGATTTTAATGCTTTCTTTCATTCCTATGTATCAAATTTTGGATATTGCTGATGTAGCCCTATTGTTGCTGAATTTATGTTGATAAGGCTTTTATGCCAAGATTTAATTATGGAGGTTTAAACGGTTGTTGTTGTTTTGATGCAAATATTCTGCTGCATATTATTGAAGTTTATGAAAGATGTTTATTTAAATAGTTTTATATTCTATTTAAGAAAATTTGAAAATGTAGTGCGACATGCCCGTTTGGGAATTACTCTGATGCATGTTTGTTTATTAATTAATTGATTTTGGGAAACGGGGTGTTACAATTGGTATCAGAGCAGGTTGGTTTGTCTGGCCAAGTAGTAGAGTCGTGTTGAGCCACCTAGGATAGAGTGTCAACTCTAATGTTGTTATGTTGTTGTTCTAAATTCTTATTTCTTATGTAGAACTTTGAAATGGCTGGTCGTAATGATGCTGCTATCGCTGCTGCACTTGAGGTTGTTGCTCAAGTTGTAGGACAGCAACTAGCTGCTGGTAACGGTATGGTGAGGATGCTGGAGACCTTCTTGAGGAACCATCCACCAGCATTCAAGGGAAGGTATGATCCCGATGGTGGCCAGACGTGGCTTAAGGAAGTGGAACGGATCTTCAGGGTTATGCAATGTTCTGAGGTGCAAAAGGTGCGGTTCGGAACGCACATGTTAGCTGAGGAGGCCGGTGACTGGTGGGTAAGTTTGTTACCTGTGCTTGAACAGGACGGTGCGGTGGTGACTTGGGCTGTGTTCAGGAGAGAATTCCTGAATAGGTACTTTCTGGAGGATGTCCGAGGCAAGAAGAAGATTGAGTTTCTGGAGTTGAAGCAGGGTGACATGTCTGTCACAGAGTATGCTGCAAAGTTTGTGGAACTTGCTAAGTTCTACCCCCACTATACCGTGGAGACAGCTGAGTTCTCCAAGAGTATCAAGTTTGAGAATGGCTTGAGAGCTGACATCAAGAGAGCCATTGGGTATCAGAAGATCAAAAACTTCTCTGAATTGGTAAGTTGCTGCAGAATCTATGAGGAGGACATGAAAGCTCATTACAAGGTGATGAGTGACCGCAGGGGCAAGGGACAACAGAGTCGTCCGAAGCCGTATAGTGCTCCTGCTGACAAGGGAAAGCAGAGGCTGAATGATGAGAGGAGACCCAAGAGGAGAGATGCTCATGTTGATATTGTTTGTTATAAGTGTGGCGAGAATGGCCACAAGAGTAATGTTTGTACTAAGGATGAGAAGAAGTGTTTCAGGTGTGGTCAGAAGGGACACACTCTAGCTGATTGCAAGCGTGGTGACGTTGTTTGTTATAACTGCAATGAATAGGGCCATATCAGTTCGCAGTGCAATCAACCGAAGAAGGTTAGAACCGGTGGGAAAGTGTTTGCATTGACTGGTACGCAGACTACTAGTGAGGATCGACTTATCAGAGGTACTTGTTTCTTTAATAGTAATCCTTTAATTGCTATTATAGACACTAGTGCTACTCAATGTTTCATTGCTATCGAATGTGCTTATAAGTTAGGTCTGGTTGTATCTGATATGAAAGGAGAAATGGTTGTTGAAACTCCAGCTAAGGGTTCAGTAACTACTTCTCTTGTGTGTCTAAGGTGTCCGTTGTCTATGTTTGGTAGAGACTTTGAAGTCGATCTAGTGTGTTTACCGTTGACAGGAATGGACGTTATTTTTGGGATAAACTAGTTAGAGTATAACCGGGTTCATATCAATTGTTTTAGCAAGACAGTGCATTTTCTTCTGTTGAAGAAGAGGGTGAAGTTGAGTTCTTGTCTACGAAACAGATGAAACAACTAGAACGTGATGGATTTCTGATGTATTCTTTAATGGCATATTTGTCGTTAGAGAATCAAGCTGTGATTGACAGGTTACTAGTGGTGAATGAATTTCCTGAAGTTTTTCCTGACGAGATTCCAGATGTGCCACCGGAGAGAGAGGTTGAATTTTCAATTGACGTTGTTCCAGGAACGAAGCCGGTGTCGATGGCACCTTATCGTATGTCGGCGTCCTAACTTGCTGAGTTGAAGAAACGGTTGGAAGACTTGCTTGATAAGAAGTTTGTAAGACCAAGTGTCTCACCTTGGGGAGCGCCGGTTTTGTTGGTAAAGAAGGAGGATGGTAGTATGAAGTTGTGCATTGACTATCGTCAGTTGAATAAAGTTACAATAAAGAACAGGTATCCACTTCTGAGGATTGATGACTTGACGGATCAGCTAGTGGGTGCAAAGGTTTTTTGTTAAATTGACTTGAGGTCAGGTTACCATCAAATTAAGGTGAAGGATGAAGATATGCAGAAGACGGCTTTTAGGACACGATATGGTCATTACGAATACAAGGTGATGCCTTTCGGTGTTACTAACGCGCCTGGTGTGTTCATGGAGTATATGAACCGAATTTTCCATGCCTACCTAAATTTGTGGTTGTGTTTATTGATGATATTCTGATTTAAGCTAGGACTGAAGAGGAGCATACAGAACATTTGAAGATTGTGTTGCAAATTTTGAAAGAGAAAAAGTTGTATGCTAAGTTGTCGAAGTGTGAGTTCTGGTTAAGTGAAGTAAGCTTTCTTGGCCACATTATTTCTGGTAGTGGTATTGCAGTTGATCCATCAAAAGTGGATGCAGTATCACAATGGGAGACTCTGAAGTCAGTGACTGAAATCAGAAGTTTCTTGGGTTTGGCTGGTTATTACCACAGGTTCATTGAGGGATTTTCGAAGTTAGAACTTCCGTTGACTCAGTTAACCTGTAAGGGTAAGTCGTTTGTGTGGGATGCTCAGTGTGAGAGTAGTTTCAATGAGTTGAAGCGGAGATTGACAACTGCTCCTATTTTGATTCTAGTGAAGCCGGAAGAACCGTTTGTGGTATATTGTGATGCGTCTAAATTGGGCTTGGGTGGTGTTTTGATGCAAGATGGCAAGGTAGTAGCTTATGCTTCTAGACAATTAAGGATACATGAAAAGAATTATCCTACGCATGATTTGGAGTTGGTTGCGGTGATTTTTGTTTTGAAAATTTGGAGGCATTATTTGTATGGTTCCAGAGTTGAAGTATTTCGTGATCATAAAAGTTTGAAATATTAATTTGATCAGAAGGAATTGAACATGAGGCAGAGGAGATGGTTGGAGCTGTTGAAGGATTATGATTTTGGGTTGAATTACCATCCTGGTAAAGCCAATGTGGTTACAGATGCCTTGAGTAGGAAAACGCTGCATATGTCCGCTTTAGTGGTGAAAGAATTCAATTTGCTAGAACAGTTTAGAGACTTGAGCCTTGTCTGTGAATTGACACCTCAGATTGTTCAATTGGGGATGCTGAAGATTAATAGTGATTTCTTAAATAGTATCCGAGAAGCGCAATAAGTGGATGAGAAGTTTGTTGATTTGATGGTTATTGGTAATGACACTGAGGATAGTGACTTTAAGGTTGATGATCAGGGTGTGCTGAGGTTCAGAGGGAGAATTTGCATTCCTAATGATGATGGTTTGAAAAAGTTAATTTTAGAGGAAAGTCACAAGAGTAGCTTAAGTATTCATCCGGGAGCTACGAAAATGTATCATGATTTGAAGAAGTTGTTTTGGTGGTCCAGTTTGAAGCGTGACGTCGCTCATTTCGTGTATGCATGTTTGACTTGTCAAAAGTCTAAGGTTGAACATCAGAGGCCTGCAGGGTTGTTGACACCGTTGGATGTGCCGGAGTGGAAGTGGGATAGCATTTCTATGGATTTTGTGACGAGTCTACCTAACACTCCGAGAGGGCATGATGCGATATGGGTTGTGGTCGACAAATTGACAAAGTTGGCGCACTTTATTTCGATTAATATCAGTTATCCGGTAGCTCAGTTGGCGGAGATTTATATTCATAACATTGTGAAGCTACATGGTGTGCTGTCAAGTATTGTGTCGGATAGAGATCCGAGGTTCACTTCTAGATTCTGGAAGAGCTTGCAAGATGCATTGGGTTCGAAGTTGAGGTTGAGTTCGGCTTATCATCCTCAAACAGACGGTCAGTCGGAGACGACGATACAATCTTTGGAGGATTTGCTGAGAGTGTGTGTACTTGAGCAAGGTGGAGCTTGGGATAGTCACCTACCGTTGATAGAGTTCACGTACAACAACAGTTACCATTCGAGTATTGGTATGGCACCGTTCGAAGCTTTGTATGGTCGGAGGTGCAGGACTCCTTTATGCTGGTTTGAGTCAGGAGTGGGTGTTGTGTTGGGACCGGACTTGGTTCATCAGACTACTGAGAAAGTCAAGATGATAAGGGAAAAGATGAAAGCGTCGCAGAGTCGACAGAAGAGTTACCATGACAAGCGGAGAAAGGCCCTTGAGTTTCAAGAGGGTAACCATGTATTTCTGAGGGTTACTCCTATGACGGGTGTAGGACGTGCATTGAAGTCGAAGAAGTTGATTCCGAAGTTCATTGGTCCGTATAAGATATCGGAGAGGGTTGGAACAGTGGCATATAGAGTTGGTTTGCCACCACATCTTTCGAACTTGCATGATGTGTTTCATGTGTCGCAACTTCGGAAGTATGTAGCGGATCCTTCGGATGTTATTCCGAGAGATGATGTGCAGGTTAGAGACAACCTTACAGTTGAGACCTTACCTTACCGTTGAGGATTGAAGACCGTGAGGTGAAGAAGTTGAGAGGCAAGGATATACCTCTAGTGAAGGTTGTTTGGGGTCGAGTAACCGGTGAGAGTTTGACTTGGGAGCTGGAGAGTAAGATGCGGGAGTCGTATCCGGAGTTATTTGCTTGAGGTAAGATTTCGAGGACGAAATTCTCTAAGTTGGGGAGATTTGTAACGCCCTAGTCGTTAATTTATTTATTTTGGATTTATTTAGAGTCTTTTATGTGATTTTAAATAATATGTGTGATTTATGTGGGTGTATTATTTTATTATATGATTTATTTTCATATAATGAGAATATTATAAGAAATAGAATTATTTTGGAGTTTGGGGAGTTAATTAGGATTTAATAAAAATTGAGAGAGTTTAATGAAATAAAGGGGGAGTTATAGTTTTGGGAGTTAGGAAAAGAAAGAGTCAGAATCAGTTTTTACGTGAAACAAGTTTTGGAGAGGAAAACCAAGACCAAGAGAGAAGAGCCTAGGAACCGATTTTGCTGTGCAATATTTCTGCAAATCCAAGGTAAGGGTGAGACTATCTCTCAATAATCATAGTATATAATTTCTGAAAATCGTTTTAACATGAATTGTTCTTGAGATAAAAATTGGGAATTAGGGTTGATGCTGATTCTGAAAGGAATGGTGTAAGAATCATGTTTAATGTGTTGTAATTTGGTGTTCAAAATGGTTTCTTAATCTATAACGTTGTTGTGATAAGAATTTGAATGAAATTAGAATCTGTTTGATAAATTGGAGAAGTTTTGTATGATTGCTAGAATGACCTGAATTGTTGTTGTTGATGCATGTTTTGTGTTCCTTTAGATGCCTAGTTGTGTATCGGACCTGTAAACATCTGCTGGAAAACGTTTTGGGTGATCAGGGGATTAAAATTGGGTTTTTGGAGTGAGAAGAGGTTTAAACCCGTAGGTTTTTGCACTACCCAGATGAATGGTCGCTTAAGCGAACGACCCGTCGCTTAAGCGAGCATTCAAGCAAGCTGTCCAGAATGCGATTTTGTCAGTTCGCTTAAGCGAACAGTGAGCGAGCCTGTAAGCGAGAAATTAATTTGATTCTGCCAAGAGTTCGCTCAAGCGAACCATAAGCGAACTCGTAAGCGAAAAAACCATTTTCATTCTGCCAGAAGTTCGCTCAAGCGAACCGTCAGCGAGTTGAACCCCAACTTTCTGTGAGCCGGTTGCCTAAGCGAGCTAGCCGTCGCTTAAGCGAAGATGACCTTAGTCAGCCACTTTTTGAACTTTGCCTCGTGCACTACGTAACACCCCGTTTTCCCAACGTAAAAATTTCATAAATATCTATCAGAGTAAACAGCATATCACGGAATGTTACACTTCTAAAATATAATTAATGAGATAATTAACTAATTATCTTTCCCAAAAATTAGCAACATATTAATTTAAACTTTGCAGCGGATTAAATTCATTAACATAGATAAGTCTTTGGCACTCAAGCCTTATTAAATGAATACGTAAAGGAATAGAAAATAGCCACAAAAGATCTCATCCCGTTACGTATTAGAGCACCTAAAAGACACAGTGAGGGATAGCCACTCACAACAGCAAACACAGCGACCTACTCTCGTTCACCTGCAAGTTACTCATACGAAGAGCAACATTTCCAAGCAGAAGGGGTGAGATTTCACAAAACAATAATATTAAACATATAATTCAAAAATTATATTTAACCACATTATAAACTAATCATAGATGGTAATGTAATCAATAGTACTGCATTAACAATTTAAGTCAATTTCGATTCATCATTAACTCCCTATTCATCATGTTTCATACATCAATATTTAGCACATAATAATCAAATCATAACCAACATAAATCATCACATCATGAAGAACAACTTTGTCATACAACATAATCGTCATTTCATAATTACATAACAACACAACTTAATCATCACCTATTGATAATAAGCATACACAATATGACATAATAATCACTTATCAAATATAATCAAATACAATATAACATAACATTCACTTATTAATAATAATCATATATAATATAACATAATAATCACTTATCACATATAATCAAATACAATATAACATAATATTCACTTATTAATAATAATCATATATAATAGGGTTAATAGTGTTTTTCACCCCTGTAATATATGTCATTTCCGGTTTTCGATCCTATAAAATTTTTGGTTTGATTTGCACCCTCGTAAATTTTTTATTTTCCAGAAAACACCCTTAATAGGCCATTCAAAAACCAAAATTTCTTGAAAAAAAATTCTGAAAATGGCCTATTAGGGGTGTTTTCCGGAAAATAAAATTTTTACGAGGGTGCAAATCAAACCGAAAATTTTATAGGAGCAAAAACCGGAAATGACATATATTACAGGGGTTAAAAACACTATTAACCCTATATAATATAACATAATAATCATTTATCAAATATAATCAAATACAATATAACATAATATTCACTTATTAATAATAATCATATATAATATTACATAATATTCACTTATTAATAATAATCATATATTCGTCATAAAACAATAACACATGTTCATCATACACAACAACACATATTCATGATTATCATCATGGTCACATTCACAAAAAACATCATAATAATATCTTAAATCAACATCATGAATCATCAAATAATCTTTCATTAACAGCTCAAAGTTAGAGAGCGACTTAATCGACCACGACAAAACTTCAACTTAACAATGCAACTTAGACCTCTTATTCATCTTAGACCTTCTTGACAAAAATGTAACTACAACCTCTTAATCATGCATGTGGTACCAATCAAATCATATTGAGCATAAATAGGCTCCCAGAGCATCAAGCCCTCTCCCATCTCAGATTGTGTATAATATACATTACAGAGCATCAAGCCGTCCCCCATCTCAGATTATGAATGTGCAATGGACTCAACATCCTAACAACTTAACAACTTAGACATCTCTTATGACTCCAATAATTTGGATCAACATCTTACAAATTAAACATCTCATATGACTCCAATAAATTGGGCCGACATCTTATAACTCAAACGACTTAAACCAACATTAGCATCTTAATGATATTAATATATCAGATCAGCAAGGCAACAACATCATATAATTTGCAACAAGTCAACATCAACAATAATCATCAAATACATTCATTACAACTTCATATCATCATCATTCACACTATGTAATATTCTCTCATTAATCATCAACTAACCATATTCATCACAATAACAGAACAACATCATTCAGTAATAAGAATCATCATATATAACAATTACAAATGCACGTCATCAACATCTCAATCATCAATCATAATTTCATGCAACATATATCCAACTATATAACATTATAAGTATCATCAAATCATCATACAACAACTTCACAGATCATCACTAACATCAAACATATTCCTCATTACTAACCCCAGGTTCAACTCATAACAACTCGCGCGACAAAGATCGCATTTAACCTAAACCAGGAATTCTGTCTTACAAGAGCTCGCGAGGCGAGGGATATTACTCGCTATGGCGAGTTCAGAAAATGGCTATTCGCCTTGGCGAGTAAGCTGCTCGCCTTGGCGAACAAAGAATGGGTGCTCTCGGGAACTTTGACATTTTTCGCTCAAAAATCCATTTTTAAACTTTTCCAGGTCCAATCTCAATCTAAAAACTTGCCTAATCATTATTATACATATTCAGGCACTCAAAATCATCTAAGGTTCAACTTAAGGGACAAAACGACAAAAATCATGTTGACTCACTGGTCACACTCGCTATGGCGAGTGAACTGCTCGCTATGGCGAGCTGTAAGGTAAGGCTCGCGAGGCGAGAAGAAGTTGCTCGCGAGGCGAGCGATGAAGCTCATCCCTCGCTATGGCGAGGATCATCACTCAGGAGGCGAGCGATGAACGTCGGCTCGGGTAGAAGTGTAGTTTTCACGAAAATTCACCTATTCACATGGTTTAAAGCTCAAAACTAATTTCTGTAATCATCCTATGGATTATCTAAGGTCTGTAAACAGTTTCTACATCAATCTAACAATTTTTCATCAACTAATCTCAAATTTCTCACTTTAACCCTAATTCAAATTCTCTAAAACCAATCCTACCCTTGTTAATTACAACCGATTGAATTACAGAATTAATAGAATTGAATGCTAGTCTCATCCTTACCTTAGTTTGAAGAAATCTCAGCTCTCTAGGCTTTCCTCCCTTCTCTTGGCTTTTTCTCCTTTTTTTCCAAAAACTGATCGTACGTACAATGTTTTTCTAAAACTAGGTCTTCTCCTATTTATATATCCTCCTATCTATTTTATCTTATTCCACTTATACCACTAAACTCTCTAAATTCACAAAACAGCCCCCATCTCAATATTTATTCTAATTTCAAATCTTATTTTATTAAACAATATAAAATAAGTCGCTACACTTCATTCTTATAAATCATCCCAAATCACCAAAAATCACTTATATATTATATAAATATAATATAACTCACCTAAAGAGCTCTTAGACTCAATTAAATAACTAAATAATTCGAAACGGGCGTTACACACTAGGGGATCCTTTTGAGCATTTCTAAATGTTCCTTTCAACTTGTAAGATCATTACATGTACCCTGAATCCTACTAAACACATTGTTAATCGAGTTGGTATAATTTAATGAATTTCGGATTGGAGTGATTATGAAACCAAGTGAAAATATATTATGTTGAATGAACTTGATGTATTAGTATGATTGTTATTAATTGTACATTTTTCTGATGTTGGATTGGTTGTGATGAAGTTGTTGAATTATGAAGTCGTATGTCATATATATATATGCATTAGTTGAGTTGTACGTGTAACACCCTATTTCTATTAAAGCAATTAAACATGCGAATAATTCATATATTCAAGAAATATATGCTACTTCACCAAATCAAAGAAAATAAAATCGAATCAACGGTCAACATGCATGTATATAAAACCTCATCAGTCGTAGCGGATACAAATCTCATACATCAAACATACATGTCATGTCATCTCAAAAATGCATAAGCATAAAATCTCCAAGTCCGACACGTGGACAAAATCTCAAAGTACGAAAATAATCCAACAAGATTTAGAGCTAACAACAAAACCCTAGATCAGAGCCAACTCTACTCTAAGACCCGATAGCGGAGAAAGCTTCCACTATCCACCAACATCAGGAACTCACCAAGCTACTATACCTGCACAACGTCTACCCATCCATACAGATAGGCAGGCGGTCCATAACAGATCCACTGGGGGTAAGTATTACATCAACATAATCCAAATAACAGTTAACATGATTAATTCAATATAAACATCATGCACTAGATTAATAATAATATTCTCATATCAATACTTACATCAAACCCCAATATCTCCCATTAATAATCATCAATCACATGTGTCATGAACAAATATCAATTCACAGCTATTCATACACAATCACCAATCACATATATCGTGAACAAATATCAATCATATTCCATGAACATTCATTAATCACATTTCATGAACAATCACCAATCATAAGTCATGAACAATCACCAATCACATTTCATGAACAATCACCAATCATAAGTCATGAACAATCACCATTCACATTTCATCAAGTCACATATTCAATTATGACATACTTCGTCAACCAATCAAATGCATGCAATGTTCTAGACTCTTCTAGATGCATGCGGTACCGGTCTCACCAATATTTAGGCCGTCGCCCATGATGCCGACAGAACATCATAATCTCACCATTTGGATATAAAAATATCTGTCTCCATCAGTCATGTATGCATGAACATATGACTCAACAACAATGCATATGTTCACATAAACAACTCACCACATTGGATATAAAATCCGTCACCAACAGTCATGTATGCATAAACATATATCTCAACAACAATACATATGTTCATACAAAAAACTCACCATATTCTCACCAATATTACTTGCATAAATGCATTCACACCAATTCATCATTTCTCGACATATATGAACTCACCAACAATTCACAACATCATATATATATTCACCCACCATATCATAATAAACAATGTATATGGATTCATCATTATCATCACATCATTACAATATTTCTCATATACCAAGCAAGAGAACATACAACACCTCATGTTAATATCATATTCAACGTATAACCATTCAACATCAACTATCACATATAGTTTCACCATTCAAACATTCCTTACATTCTAAGTAAGATAGCATGCACATCTCATGATAAACATCATATCCAAAACAATCATTCATTCATACAACTTCACTTAGTTATATAAACATAGCCACCACAATTCTTAAGACAATTGGTTCAAAAAACAAATGAACTAAAACCAAATAAATAAACTCTAGGACCTCAACCATGTATATATACAAATCACATATGAGTGCAGTAGTGTATACATCAACGTTTCATAGGCCAACTCACTTAAATTCAAGTTTTGCAAAGATTCATATCATAAATGTTTCATTAAAGTCAAGAAAACACAAGGACTCACTAAGCCCTTAATACAAAGCTATTTCTTCCATAAAAACATCCCTAGATGATTAGGATAAAGTCCCTACACTTAGGAATATGTTTTAAACAATTGGATCAAAGAAAATTGCATTTTTAAGGTTTCTTGGCTGCCAAAATCGCTTAATGACTCGTAAGATCGCTTCATGATTTTGACAGCATCAGACTGAGTAGAAAAATTTGATGTTGCTGTCAAAATCGCCTCATGATTTGCGAAATCGCTTCATGATTCGACAACATCAGGCTATGCAGAAAATTTGTTGTTTCTGTCAAAATCACCTCACGATTTGTAAGATCGCTTCATGATTTTGACAATAGCAGACTATGCAAAATTCAACTTCTACGTTTTCGCGCATAAAAATCAAACCGTTAATCCGTTTTCGATGCCGTTTTCGCCTACATGTTCCTAACACTTGGCACTATCATAATCTACAAGAATTTCATGTTTCAACCATCCCAAAAGTCATTTTCCAAAACCTCACATAATCACTTATTGGCGAAAACGCTTAAACATCGACATTTCACACGAAAAACCCGTTTTCTCCCAAACAACTCAACTAAAATAACCACAACATGAAAACAGAAATTCTCCTAGGTTCAATTCATCCAACAATAACAAAATTTCAGTCAACAACCATAAATATCAAAGTTCAATTTGGTCCTTCACATGAACACTTAACTCAACTTCATCAATTTCACAAAACCACCAACAACATCTTATTTCTCATCAACAATTATGGTATATGAACACCCAAGCCATAGATCATAATCAACAACATATCTCAGCAACAACAACATCAATTATATATGATTTACATCTCATTTCAATCAAAAATATCAAATTTCATCAATTAAGTATAATTTCTTAACTTAACATTTATACATACTTTGAAACAAGTAATTTCACCCACAAACATACCATAATCATCAATTCATGCACAAGAAAATAACATCACAACAAGAGCACGAATTTAGCAACAATTGTTCATCAACCCATTTTCATACAACATGAGAAAATGCAAAAATTGTACATGATTATGATAATAACTAACCCCCTTACCTTAGAAGAAGATTAACCCAAACTCTTGCTTCAATTCAGCTCCTAATCTTACTCCAATTGATTCCTCAAGCTATTCTCTTCAAAACCCTTGTTCTTCTCTTCACCTCTTTCTCTCTCTACCTCTCTCTCTAGGAAAATTTTAGTGAAGTGAATGAAAGATATTTTTCTATGACAACCCTAATGTTATCTCCCTTAATGGGCTCAATTCTAAATTCTAATGGGCCTAACCCATTCTAACATAACTCTAAAAAGTTTCTATACACTCAACGGTAATTACTAACAACGGTAAAATATAACGAACGGTCACTAACGGTAAAATATAATCACTACACTAGTAACTTAGTAAAATAAGGGTTCTTACTAAATATTAAAATAATTCGCACCAAATTACCATTTTACCCTTACTCGCCAAAAGACCAAAATACCCTTCTAATACGGTAATCCATGTAAATGCACCCAATGACAATTAAATACACACAAGCACAAATAATTACACACAAACACATAATAAAAGTAATTAAATTAAATCTAGCTAAAAATCGGGCTGTTACAACTCTCCCCCCCTAAAAAGAATTTTCGCCCTCGAAAATTTACCTGAAGGAAACAACTCCGGATACGAAACCCTCATCCTACTCTCCGGTTCCCAAGTGGCACTCTCACCAGTTGGTCCAATCCAAATCACTTTGACCAAAACAATCTCTTTTCCACGCAAACACTTCAACTCTCGATCCTCAATCCTAACCGGCCAAGTCTCAACCGTCAAATTATCTCTTACTTCCAATTCATCCACTTGAATCACATGAGAAACATCATGCACATACTTCCTCAACTGAGACACATGAAACACATCATGAAGATTCGACAAAGACGGTGGCAACGCAATCCGGTACGCTACAACCCCAACCTTCTCAATGACATCAAACGGCCCAACAAAACGAGGAGTCAACTTCCTACACTTTAAAGCACGACCAACTCCGGTCACAGGATTCACCCTCAAAAATACATGATCACCAACTTGAAACTCAATATCCTTTCTCCTCTTATCATGATAACTCTTCTGTCTACTATGAGACGCCTTCATCTTCTCCTGAATCATCTTAACCTTTTCCGTAGTTTCTTGCACAACTTCCGGTCCAAACAAAGCACTTTCTCCGGATTCAAACCAACACAACGGTGTCCTACATCTCCGACCATACAAAGCCTCAAACGGTGCCATACCGATACTAGCATGAAAACTGTTGTTGTAAGTAAATTCGATCAACGGTAAACATTCGTCCCAACAGACATCTTGTTCCAACACACAAGCTCTCAACAAATCCTCCAAACTCTGAATAGTCCTCTCTGTCTGCCCATCGGTCTGAGGATGGTAAGCAGAACTCAATCTCAAGTTAGTTCCCAAAGCAGCTTGCAAACTCTCCCAAAACTTAGAAGTAAACCTCAGATCCTGATCCGACACAATACTAGAAGGAATACCATGCAACCTCACTATCTGCTCAATGTAGATCTCAGCCAACTTCGCTACAGTCATACCCGTCTTGATAGGAACAAAATGTGCCGACTTCGTCAACTGATCAACAATCACCCAAATCGAATCAAAAACCTTACTAGTCTTAGGCAACGCCCCAACAAAGTCCATAGAAATGTTATCCCACTTCCATTCTGGCACAAACAACGGTTGCATCAAACCCGATAGTCTCTGATGTTCAATCTTCGATTTCTTACAAACCAAATAAGCATAAACAAAATCAGCGATCTCCTTCTTCATTCCAGGCCACCAAAACAACCTCTTCAAATCTTGATACATCTTCGTTGCTCCTGGATGAATACTCAAACTACTTCTATGACCTTCGTCCAAAATTTGCCTCTTAAGCTCAAGAACATCTGGCACACAAACTCGATCACGAAACATCAAAACATTATTCTCATCCAATCTAAAGTCTCCACCTTTACCTTGATTAACCAACGTCACTCGGTCCATGAGTTCCAAATCTTCCTTCTGACCATTCTTGATTTCTTCCAAAATATTGCTTGTCAACTTCAACATACCCAACCTCACACCATCAGGTGTCAACTCACTAACCAAACTCAAATCTCGAAACTGCTCAACCAATTCCAACTCCTTAACCATCAAAGCAGACATATGCAAGGTCTTTCTACTCAAAGCATCAGCAACAACATTAGCTTTCCCGGGATGATAACTCTACTGAAAATCAAAGTCCTTAAGATATTCCAACCATCTTCTTTGCCTCATATTCAACTCTTTCTGATCAAACAAGTACTTCAAACTCTTGTGGTCACTAAACACCTCAAACTTAGAACCTTACAAATAGTGCCTCTAAATCTTCAATGTATACACAACGGCAGCCAATTCCAAATCATGAGTCGGATAATTCTTCTCATGCACTTTCAATTGCCTTGAAGCATAAGCCACAACCTGACGATTCTGCATATACAAATCACATATGAGTGCAGTAGTGTATACATCAACGTTTCATAGGCCAACTCACTTAAATTCAAGTTTTGCAAAGATTCATATCATAAATGTTTCATTAAAGTCAAGAAAACACAAGGACTCACTAAGCCCTTAATACAAAGTTATTTCTTCCATAAAAACATCCCTAGATGATTAGGATAAAGTCCCTACACTTAGGAATATGTTTGAAACAATTGGATCAAAGAAAATTGCATTTTTAAGGTTTCTAGGCTGCCAAAATCGCTTAATGACTCGTAAGATCGCTTCATGATTTTGACAGCATCAGACTAAGTAGAAAAATTTGATGTTGCTGTCAAAATCGCCTCATGATTTGCGAAATCGCTTCATGATTCGACAACATCAGGCTATGCAGAAAATTTGTTGTTTCTGTCAAAATCACCTCACGATTTGTAAGATCGCTTCATGATTTGGACAATAGCAGACTATGCAAAATTCAACTTCTACGTTTTCGCGCATAAAAATCAAACCGTTAATCCGTTTTCGATGCCGTTTTCGCCTACATGCTCCTAACACTTGGCACTATCATAATCTACAAGAATTTCATGTTTCAACCATCCCAAAAGTCATTTTCCAAAACCTCACATAATCACTTATTGGCGAAAACGCTTAAACATCGACATTTCACACGAAAAACCCGTTTTCTCCCAAACAACTCAACTAAAATAACCACAACATGAAAACAAAAATTCTCCTAGGTTCAATTCATCCAACAATAATAAAATTTCAGTCAACAACCATAAATATCAAAGTTCAATTTGGTCCTTCACATGAACACTTAACTCAACTTCATCAATTTCACAAAACCACCAACAACATCTTATTTCTCATCAACAATTATGGTATATGAACACCCAAGCCATAAATCATAATCAACAACATATCTCAGCAACAACAACATCAATTATATATGATTTACATCTCATTTCAATCAAAACATATCAAATTTCATCAATTAAGTATAATTTCTTAACTTAACATTTATACATACTTTGAAACATGTAATTTCACCCACAAACATACCATAATCATCAATTCATGCACAAGAAAATAACATCACAACCAGACCACGAATTTAACAACAATTGTTCATCAACCCATTTTCATACAACATGAGAAAATGCAAAAATTGTACATGATTATGATAATAACTAACCCCCTTACCTTAGAAGAAGATTAACCCAAACTCTTGCTTCAATTCAGCTCCTAATCTTACCCCAATTGATTCCTCAAGCTATTCTCTTCAAAACCCTTGTTCTTCTCTTCACCTCTTTCTCTCTCTAGCTCTCTCTCTAGGAAAATTTTAGTGAAGTGAATGAAAGATATTTTTCTATGACAACCCTAATGTTATCTCCCTTAATGGGCTCAATTCTAAATTCTAATGGGCCTAACCCATTCTAACATAACTCTAAAAAGTTTCTATACACTCAACGGTAATTACTAACAACGGTAAAATATAACGAACGGTCACTAACGGTAAAATATAATCACTACACTAGTAACTTAGTAAAATAAGGGTTCTTACTAAATATTAAAATAACTCGCACCAAAATTACCATTTTACCCTTACCCGCCAAAAGACCAAAATACCCTTCTAATCCATGCAAATGTACCCAATGACAATTAAATACACACAAGCACAAATAATCACACACAAACACATAATAAAAGTAATTAAAATAAATCTAGCTAAAAATCGGGCTGTTACAGTATGTAGATATACACAAGTGGGTCAGTTGCATAAGCATTAAAGTGGGAGAGCTTCGGCTCTGGAACGCCTTGTCGTTCAAATCGGTGGAACACTAGTTGTTCAAAGCGGAGTTTAGCGATGAGGACTTATGTCCTGAAAATGAATGCTTTAACCATTCATTAGCGGGAGGGCTTCGGCCCTGAATATGGTACCACATGCATAGTTGCATTTGCCGAGGGGTCTTAGAGGTGTTGTCAAGTCGTTACATGAGTTGTGGTTCTTGGTCGAATTGCTATATTTTGATGATGTTGTTGATTATGAAGTACTTATGTATATTGAATAATCATTGATATTTTAGGGTGTTAGATTCAATTGATGTTATTATACATAATTATTAATGTTTGCGAATCTCACCCCTTCTGCTTGAAAATGTTGCCCTTCCTATGGGTAACTTGCAGGTGATCCTGAGTAGTAGGTGGTGGCTCAAAGTGTCTAGGGCTCTGATACGTGGGATGGGATTTTAATGCTTTCTTTCATTCCTATGTATCAAATTTTGGATATTGCTGATGTAGCCCTATTGTTGCTGAATTTATGTTGATAAGGCTTTTATGCCAAAATTTAATTATGGAGGTTTAAACGGTTGTTGTTGTTTTGATGCAAATATTCCGCCGCAAATTATTGAAGTTTATGAAAGATGTTTATTTAAATAGTTTTATATTCTATTTAAGAAAATTTGAAAATGTAGTGTGACATGCCCGTTTGGGAATTACTCTGATGCATGTTTGTTTATTAATTAATAGATTTTGGGAAACGGGGTGTTACAATGTTCATATTATTTGTTTTAGTAAGTCGGTGTATTTCTCTTCTGCTAAAGAGGAAAGTGGCGCAGAGTTTTTGTCTACTAAGTAGCTGAAGCAGTTAGAACGTGATGGTATTTTGATGTTTTCTTTGATGGCTTCCTTATCTATTGAGAATCAAGCAGTGATTGATAAACTACAAGTGGTATGCGATTTTCCAGAAGTTTTTCCTGATGAAATTCCTGATGTGCCTCCAGAGATGGAAGTTGAGTTTTCAAATGATCTTGTACCTGGAACGAAGCCTGTGTCTATGACACCTTATCGTATGTCAAGTTCTGAGTTGGCCGAGTTGAAGAAACAATTAGAGGATTTGCTTGAGTAAAATTTTGTTAGACCAAGTGTTTCACCTTGGGGAGCGCTGGTTTTCCTAGTGAAGAAGAAAGATGGTAGCATGAGATTGTGTATTGACTATCGACAGTTGAACAAGGTGACAATAAAGAATAGGTATCCACTTCCGAGGATTGATGATTTGATGGATCAGTTAGTGGGTGGAAAAGTTTTCAGCAAGATAGATTTGAGATCGGGTTATCACCAGATTAAAGTGAAAGATGGAGATATGCAGAAGACAGCTTTCAGAATGCGGTATGGTCACTATGAGTACAAAGTTATGCCTTTCGGTGTTACGAATGCACCAGGAGTATTTATGGAGTACATGAATCGCATCTTTCATGCATTTTTGGATCGGTTCGTGGTGGTTTTTATCGATGATATTTTGATTTACTCCAAGTCTAAAGAAGAACATGCTGAGCATTTGAAGCTGGTTTTGCAAGTGTTGAAAGAGAAGAAGCTTTATGCGAAATTGTCTAAGTGCGAATTCTGGTTGAAAGAAGTGAGCTTTTTTGGACATGTTATTTCTGGTAGTGGTATTGCAGTAGATCCGTCTAAAGTTGAAGCGGTATCGCAATGGGAGACTCGTAAGTCAGTTACTGAGATTAGCAGCTTTTTGGGATTATAGAAGATTTATAGAAAGATTTTCCAAGTTAGGAAAGGAACTTTAGGTGCTAATGAGACCTAATAATGATATTGACTGAGAACTGTGAAGCTTTATGAATTGTCAAATGATTATGAAGTGAATTATGGATTGAAATATATTTGCTTGAATTATTGTTGAATGATCAAGAAACTATTGAGAATGATTTGTTATTTAACCTGATGTGATTTGATTATGCTGCAATTGTTATTAAACTAAGTTGCATGAATATGAATAAGTTGTTGATGAACTCCAAATTATTGGAAGTATAAGTGATAAGTTGATTAAGGTGTTTTGTTGTTAGAGTCCATGCATTAGCATTCATTGAGCTTTGTCCTCACCATGATAGGAGCTTTGTCCTCTACACGTTTTAGGAGCTTTGTCCTCCGCACGATTAAAGTATTTTAATACTTATGATGACGATTGGTACCACATGCATATAAGTGTCTAAGTTGCATTGTCGCATTGTCAAGGTTTAAAGGTGTTTATGTTATTGCTGAAGATTGAAGTTGTGATTATGTGATACTTGTTTTTCAAAGATGCAAAGTTGATTAAGACTGATTATGATGTTAGTTATGATTTTTGAATTATAATCATTGATATTATTGTATTATGAAATCTCACACCTTCTGCTTGAAAATGTTGCTCTTCATATGAGTAACTTGCAGGTGATCGTGCTTAGTGTGCAGTTGCTGTTTGTGAGTGGCCTTGCCTCACTGTGTCGTCTAGGTCGCTCTGATACGTAACGGGATGGGGTGTTTGATATGCATGCTTCATTCTCTTACGTGAACATTTATGACAATTATGTTATTTTTGATGTTGATTAACTGTTGAAACATTTTAATGAGGCCTACGTGCCAAAAACGATTTATGGTTTATGAAACAATTTTCCGCTGCAACGTTTAAGTTATTTGGTTAAATTGTTATTTAACTATTATTGGATTATGTTAAATGTGATATCCCGTTTGTTTATGTTGTTTACTCTGATAAATGTTTAAGAAATTTTCATATTGGGAAAACTGGGTGTTACAATTGGTATCAGAGCAGGTCGGTCCGTCCGGTCAATTAGAAGAGTCTTGTCGAGTCTTAGTAATATTTGTATTACTATCTTATGTTGTTGTTGCTACTTGTTGTAGAATATCAGAAATGGCGGGAAGAAACGATGCTGCGTTAGCTGCTGCTCTACAAGCTGTTGCCCAAGTTGTGGGACAACAACCTAATGCAAATGCTGGTGTGACTGCTAAGACTAGGATGTTGGAGACCTTCATGAGAAATCATCCTCCAACTTTCAAAGGAAGATATGACCCTGATGGAGCCCAGACGTGGCTTAAGGAGATTGAGAGGATATTCCGTGTGATGCAGTGCACTGAGGTCCAGAACGTACGATTTGGTACTCATCAGCTAGCTGAGGAAGCTGATGATTGGTGGGTTAGTCTTTAACCTACCCTTGAGCAAGAAGGAGCTGTGGTGACTTGGGCTGTGTTCAGGAGAGAGTTCTTGAGAAGATACTTTCCGGAAGATGTTCGCGGGAAGAAGGAGATCGAATTCCTTGAGCTGAAGCAAGGAAACATGTCTGTGACAGAGTATGCTGCCAAGTTCGTGGAGTTGGCAAAGTTCTACCCACACTATACTGCTAAGAATGCTGAGTTCTCGAAATGTGTAACGCCCTAGTCGTTATTTTATTATTTTTAGAATTAGTTAGAGTCTTTTGTGTGTTTTTAATTAATATATGTGATATATGTGGTGTGCAGTATTTATTTAATATAAATAGAATAATATGAATAATGGAATTATTTAGGAGGTTGGGGAGTAATTAGAAATTAATAGTAATAAGGGAGGTTTTAATTAAAAAGGAGAAGTTATAGTTTTGGTGAGTTAAGAAAGAAAGTGAGAAAAACTGTTTAACGTAAAAACAAGTTGGAGGGGAGAAAAGCTAAGGCAAGGAGAGAAGACCAAGAGAGAAGAACTTAGGAACTGATTTGCTGTGCTTTTTGTCTTTGCAATTCTAAGGTAAGGGTGGGATTATCTTTCAATAGTCATAATATATAATTTCTGAAAATTAATCAATTGAACTGTTCTTAAGGTAAAATTGGGAAATTTAGGGTTAAGGATGATTTTGAAAGAAAAGGTATAGGGATCAGGTTTATATTGTTGTACTTTGATGTTTAGTATGATTTCTTAATCTATGTTGTTGATGCTGATCGTAATTGGAATGAAAATAGAATATGATGAATGAATTTTGGAAGCCTTGCATGAATGCTTGAATGAATAGAATTGATGTTGTTGATGTTTAGTTTTTCCGTTCCTTGATGTCTGGTTGTGTATAGGACTCGTAAACATTTCAGGAAAACATTTTGGGTGATCAGGGGATTAAAATTGGGTTTTTGGAGTGAGGAGAAGTCTGAAAATCGTAGCTTTTACACTGCCCAGATGATTGGTCGCTTAAGCGAAGCATCCGTCTCTTAAGCGAACATTCACGTGAACTACGCAGAATGTGATTTTACCCGTTCGCTTAAGCGAACAGTGAGCGAGCTGGTAAGCGAAAATTAAGTTTGATTCTGCCAAGAATTCGCTTAAGCGAGCCGTGAGCGACCCGTAAGCGAACTGAACCCAGACCTACTGTAAGCTGGTCGCTTAAGCGAACTAGCCGTCGCTTAAGCGAACTGAGTGTTAGACAGCCTTTTCTGAATCTTGCTTCGTACACTAGAGGACCCTTTTGAGTACTTCTAGGTGTTTCTCTTAGCTTGTGTAACTTTGTATAGACATGAAATCCTACTTAAAACTCACGATGTTAATTAGTTGGTTATTTTATGAATTTGAAGATGTTGATGTACTTGAATCAAGTGAATGTACATGTTGCATGAAAAAGGTGGTGAGTCATATAAGTACATATGCATTTGTCGTTGAGTTGTATGCAGATATACACAAGTGGAGTCAGTTGCATAAGCATAAAAACGATGAGGACTTCGGTTCTGGAACGCTTTGTCGTTCAAAACGATGGAACACTATGTTGTTCAAAACGATGTTAACGATGAGGACTCATGTCCTGATAAAAGAATGCTTTAACCATTCTATAACAATGAGGGCTTCGGCTCTGTTATGGTACCACATGCATAGTTGCACTTGTTGAGGAGTCTTAGTGGAGTTGTCATGTCCTGCATGAGTCTTAGAGATGAAGTCGGGTTGTTGCATGAGTCGTTTGTTTACTGTTTTTATTACTGTTGGATGTTGAAGTTGCTAATGATGCTATACTATATTTGATGAATGATTAAGATGATAGGGTGTTAGATTCATCTGTGTTATTATATATTATTATTATTGTTTGAGAATCTCACCCCTTCTGCTTGAAAATGTTGCCCTTCCTATGGGTAACTTGCAGGTGATCCTGAGTAGTAGGTGGTGGCTCACAGTGTCTAGGGCTCTGATACGTGGGATGGGATTTTATTGCTTGAATTCTTTCCTATGTATCAATTTTGAAATATTGCTGATGTAGCCCTTTGGTGATTGAATTTTATGTTGAAATGGCTCTTATGCCAAGAATATTTATTGGAGACTTATTGATGTTGCAAATAAATCCGCTGCGAGTTTAATGACAATTTGTGAATGACGTTTGATTAAATAGATTTTTATATACACTCTATTTAGAAGATTTTAAATGAAGAAAATGTGTCATGCCCGTTGTGATTACTCTGATTATTGATGTATTATTATTATTTTAATTGATTTTGGGAAACGGGGTGTAACAATTGGTATCAGAGCAGGTTGGTCCGTCCGACCGTGTAGTAGAGTCGTGTTGAGCAACCTAGGATAGAGTGTTAACTCTAAAGTTGTCCTTGTTGTTTTCTGATTGCTATTTCTTATGTAGAACCTTGAGATGGCCGGTCGTAACGATGCTGCTATCGCTGCTGCACTTGAGGCTGTTGCTCAAGCTGTAGGACAGCAACCATCTGCTGCTAACGGTGAAGTGAGAATGCTGGAGACTTTCCTGAGAAACCATCCACCAGCATTCAAGGGAAGGTATGACCCTGATGGAGCCCAGACATGGCTGAAGGAAGTAGAGAGGACCTTCAGAGTCATGCAGTGCTCTGAGGTGCAAAAAGTGCGGTTCGGGACACACATGCTGGCTGAGGAGGCAGATGATTGGTGGGTAGGCCTTTTACCTATGTTGGAACAAGACGGAGCGGTGGTAACATGGACTGTATTCAGGAGGGAATAAAGAAAGAAAGAAATAGAATTTCTAGAGTTGGAGCAGGGTGACATGTCTGTCACAGAGTATGCTGCCAAGTTCACAGAACTTGCAAAGTTTTATCCTCACTACATTGCGGAGACAGCTGAGTTCTCCAAATGTATTAAATTTGAAAATGGTTTGAGAGCTGACATCAAAAGAGCCATTGGATATCAGAAGATCAGAATTTTCTCAGAATTGGTGAGTAGCTGTAGAATTTATGAGGAGGATACAAAGGCTCATTATAAGGTGATGAGCGAGAAAAGGAATAAGGGTCAGAGTAGTCGCCCGAAGCCCTACAGTGCTCCTACTAACAAAGGCAAACAAAGATTGAATGATGAGAGGCAGCCTAAGGGGAGAAATGCTCCTGTTGATGTTGTTTGTTACAAATGTGGTGTGAAGGGCCACAAGAGTAATGCTTGCACCCAAGATGAGAAGAAATGTTTCAGATGCGGTCAGAAGGGTCATATGTTGGCTGAATGCAAGCGTGGAGATATCGTTTGTTTTAATTGTGGCAATGAGGGCCACATTAGCTCGCAGTGCACGCAACCTAAGAAGGTCAGAACTTGAGGGAAGGTTTTCGCTTTGACTGTTACCCAGACTACCAATGAGGATCGACTTATCAGAGGTACTTGTTTCTTTAATAGTACTCTTTTAATTGCTATTATAGACACTAGTGCTACGCATTGTTTCATTGCTTTAGAATGTGCATATAAGTTGGGCCTAATTGTATCTGATATGAAACGGGAAATGGTTGTTGAAACTCCAGCCAAGAGTTCAGTAACTACTTCTCTTGTGTGTTTAAGGTGTCCGTTGTCTATGTTTGGTAGAGATTTTGAAGTCGACTTAGTGTGTCTACCGTTGTTGGGAATGGATGTTATTTTCGGGATGAATTGGTTATAGTATAACCGAGTCTGTATAAATTGTTTTAACAAGACGGTGCACTTTTCTTCTGCGGAAGAGGAGAGTGGAGCAGAGTTTCTAACTACTAAACAGCTGAAGCAGTTGGAACGGGATGGAATTCTTATGTTTTCTTTGATGGCATCTTTGTCGTTAGAGAATCAAGCTGTAATTGACAGGCTACCAGTGGTGAATGAATTCCCTGAAGTTTTTCCAGATGAGATCCCTGATGTGCCACTAGAAAGAGAAGTTGAGTTCTCGATTGATCTTGTTCTGGGAACTAAACCAGTGTCGATGGCACCGTATCGTATGTCCGCTTCTGAATTAGCCGAGTGGAAGAAACAGTTTGAGGACTTGCTTGATAAGAAGTTTGTAAGACCCAGTTTTTCGCCGTGGGGAGCGCCTGTGTTATTGGTGAAGAAGAAGGATGGTAGTATGAGGTTGTGCATTGACTATCGTCAGTTGAACAAAGTTACAATAAAGAATAGGTATCCACTTCCGCGGATTGATGACTTGATGGACCAGTTGGTAGGTGCTAAAGTTTTTAGTAAGATTGACCTGAGGTCGGGTTACCATCAAATTAAAGTGAAGGATGAAGATATGCAGAAGACGGCCTTTAGGACACGATATGGTCATTACGAATACAAAGTGATGCCTTTCGGTGTTACCAACGCGCCTGGTGTGTTCATGGAGTATATGAACCGAATTTTCCATGCTTTTCTGGATAAATTTGTGGTGGTATTTATAGATGATATTTTGATTTATTCTAAAACTGAAGAGGAGCATGCAGAACACCTGAAGATTGTGTTGCAGATTTTGAAAGAGAGAAAGTTGTATGCCAAGTTGTCGAAGTGCGAGTTCTGGTTAAGTGAAGTGAGTTTTCTAGGCCATGTTATTTCTGGTGATGGTATCGCGGTTGATCCTTCGAAAGTTGATGCAGTATCTCAGTGGGAAACTCCGAAGTCGGTGACTGAAATCAGAAGTTTCTTGGGTTTGGCTGGTTATTACCGTAGGTTCATAGAAGGATTTGCAAAGTTGGCACTTCCGTTGACTCAGTTGACTTGTAAAGGGAAACCTTTTGTATGGGATGCTCAGTGTGAGAGTAGTTTCAATGAGTTGAGGCAAAGATTGACAACTGCTCCTATTTTAATTTTGCCAAAGCCGGAAGAACCTTTTGTAGTTTATTGTGATGCTTCCAAGTTTGGTTTAGGAGGTGTGTTGATGCAAGATGGAAAGGTGGTAGCTTATGCTTCTAGGCAACTGAGGGTTCATGAAAAGAATTATCCTACGCATGATTTGGAGCTGGCTGCGGTGGTGTTTGTTTTGAAGATTTGGAGACACTATTTGTATGGTTCAAGATTTGAAGTGTTTAGTGACCACAAAAGTTTGAAATATCTGTTTGACCAAAAAGAATTGAACATGAGGCAGAGGAATGGCTTGAGTTATTAAAAGATTATGATTTTGGCTTGAATTACCATTCGGGTAAAGCTAATGTAGTTGCAGATGCGTTGAGTAGGAAGACGTTGCACATGTCGGCCTTAATGGTAAAGGAGTTTGAATTGCTCGAACAGTTTAGGGATTTAAGTCTTGTGTGTGAATTGTCATCTCAAAGTGTGCAGTTGGGTATGCTGAAGATCAATAGTGATTTCTTGAATAGTATCAGAGAAGCACAACAAGCTGATGTTAAGTTTGTGGATTTAATGGTTGCTAGTAATCAAGCAGAGAATAGTGATTTCAAGGTTGATGAACAAGGTGTGTTGAGATTTAGAGGCAGAATTTGTGTTCTTGACAATGAAGAATTGAAAAAGTTGATTTTGGAAGAAAGTCATAAGATCAACTTGAGTATTCATCCGGAAGCTACAAAAATGTATCGTGACTTGAAGAAGCTGATTTGGTGGTCTGGTTTGAAGAAGGATGTCGCTCGGTTTGTGTATGCGTGTTTGACTTGTCAGAAGTCTAAGGTTGAGCATCAGAGGCCTGCAGGTTTGTTGACACCGTTGGATGTACCAGAGTGGAAATGGGATAGCATTTCTATGGATTTTGTGACAAGTTTACCTAATACTCCGAGAGGGCATGATTCGATATGGGTTGTGGTAGACAGGTTGACGAAGTCGGCGCACTTCATTCCGATTAATATCAGTTATCCAGTAGCTCAGTTTGCGGAGATCTACATTCAGAATATTGTTAAGTTGCATGGAGTTCCGTCAAGTATAGTGTCAGATAGAGACCCAAGGTTTACTTCAAGATTTTGGAAGAGTTTACAAGATGCGTTGGGTTCGAAATTGAAATTGAGTTCGGCTTATCATCCGCAGACAGATGGTCAGTCGGAAAGGACGATCCAATCATTAGAGGATTTACTAAGAATATGTATACTTGAGCAGGGTGGAGTTTGGGACAGTCACCAACCATTGATAGAATTTACATACAACAACCGTTACCATTCGAGTATTGGTATGGCACCGTTCGAAGCTTTGTATGGTCGGAGGTGCAGGACTCCTTTATGCTGGTTCGAGTCGGGAGAAAGTGTTGTGTTGGGGCCGGAATTGGTTCATGAAACTACGGAGAAAGTCAAGGTGATTAGGGAGAAGATGAAAGCGTCGCAGAGTCGACAAAAGAGCTATCATGACAAGCGTAGGAAGGACCTTGAGTTTCAGGAAGGTGACCATGTTTTTCTGAGGGTTACTCCTATGACGGGTGTGGGACGTGCATTGAAGTCGAGGAAGTTGACTCCAAAGTTCATTGGTCCTTACCAGATTTCAGAGAGAGTTGGAACTGTGGCGTATAGAGTTGGTTTGCCACCTCATCTTTCGAATTTGCATGACGTATTTCATGTGTCGCAATTGCGGAAGTATGTACCAGATCCTTCGCATGTCATTCCAAAAGACGATGTGCAAGTTAGAGATAACCTGACGGTGGAGACCTTACCTTTGAGGATTGATGATCGAAAGGTGAAGTCTTTGAGGGGTAAAGAGATACCTCTTGTAAGAGTTGTTTGGGGTGGAGCAACTGGTGAAAGTTTGACTTGGGAATTGGAAAGTAAGATGCAAGAATTGTATCCTGAGTTGTTTGCTTGAGGTAAGATTTCGAGGACGAAATTCTCTAAGTTGGGGAGAGTTGTAACGCCCTAGTCGTTATTTTATTATTTTTAGAATTAGTTAGAGTCTTTTGTGTGTTTTTAATTAATATATGTGATATATGTGGTGTGCAGTATTTATTTATATAATTTATTTAATATAAATAGAATAATATGAATAATGGAATTATTTAGGAGGTTGGGGAGTAATTAGAAATTAATAGTAATAAGGGAGGTTTTAATGAAAAAGGAGAAGTTATAGTTTTGGTGAGTTAAGAAAGAAAGTGAGAAAAACAGTTTAACGTAAAAACAAGTTGGAGGGGAGAAAAGCTAAGGCAAAGAGAGAAGAACTTAGGAACTGATTTGCTGTGCTTTTTGTCTTTGCAATTCTAAGGTAAGGGTGGGATTATCTTTCAATAGTCATAATATATAATTTCTGAAAATTAATCAATTGAACTGTTCTTAAGGTAAAATTGGGAAATTTATGGTTAAGGATGATTTTGAAAGAAAAGGTATAGGGATCAGGTTTATATTGTTGTACTTTGATGTTTAGTATGATTTCTTAATCTATGTTGTTGATGCTGATCGTAATTGGAATGAAAATAGAATATGATGAATGAATTTTGGAAGCCTTGCATGAATGCTTGAATGAATAGAATTGATGTTGTTGATGTTTAGTTTTTCCGTTCCTTGATGTCTGGTTGTGTATAGGACTCGTAAACATTTCAGGAAAACATTTTGGGTGATCAGGGGATTAAAATTGGGTTTTTGGAGTGAGGAGAAGTCTGAAAATCGTAGCTTTTACCCTGCCCTGATGATTGGTCTCTTAAGCAAAGCATCCGTCGCTTAAGCGAACATTCACGTGAACTACCCAGAATGTGATTTTACCCGTTCGCTTAAGCGAACAGTGAGCGAGCTGGTAAGCGAAAATTAAGTTTGATTCTGCCAAGAATTCGCTTAAGCGAGCCGTGAGCGACCCGTAAGCGAACTGAACCCAGACCTACTGTAAGCTGGTCGCTTAAGCGAACTGAGTGTTAGACAGCCTTTTCTGAATCTTGCTTCGTACACTAGAGGACCCTTTTGAGTACTTCTAGTTGTTTCTCTTAGCTTGTGTAACTTTGTATAGACATGAAATCCTACTTAAAACTCACGATGTTAATTAGTTGGTTATTTTATGAATTTGAAGATGTTGATGTACTTGAATCAAGTGAATGTACATGTTGCATGAAAAAGGTGGTGAGTCATATAAGTACATATGCATTTGTCGTTGAGTTGTATGCAGATATACACAAGTGGAGTCAGTTGCATAAGCATAAAAACGATGAGGACTTCGGTTCTGGAACGCTTTGTCGTTCAAAACGATGGAACACTATGTTGTTCAAAACGATGTTAACGATGAGGACTCATGTCCTGATAAAAGAATGCTTTAACCATTCTATAACAATGAGGGCTTCGGCTCTGTTATGGTACCACATGCATAGTTGCATTTGTTGAGGAGTCTTAATGGAGTTGTCATGTCCTGCATGAGTCTTAGAGATGAAGTCGGGTTGTTGCATGAGTCGTTTGTTTACTGTTTTTATTACTGTTGGATGTTGAAGTTGCAAATGATGCTATACTATATTTGATGAATGATTAAGATGATTCATTTGTGTTATTATATATTTTATTATTATTGTTTGAGAATCTCACCCCTTCTGCTTGAAAATGTTGCCCTTCCTATGGGTAACTTGCAGGTGATCCTGAGTAGTAGGTGGTGGCTCACAGTGTCTAGGGCTCTGATACGTGGGATGGAATTTTATTGCTTGAATTCTTTCCTATGTATCAATTTTGAAATATTGCTGATGTAGCCCTTTGGTGATTGAATTTTATGTTGAAATGGCTCTTATGCCAAGAATATTTATTGGAGACTTATTGATGTTGCAAATAAATCCTCTGCGAGTTTAATGACAATTTATGAATGACGTTTGATTAAATAGATTTTTATATACACTCTATTTAGAAGATTTTAAATGAAGAAAATGTGGCATGCCCGTTGTGATTACTCTGATTATTGATGTATTATTATTATTTTAATTGATTTTGGGAAACGGGGTGTTACAATTGGTATCAGAGCAGGTTGGTCCGTCCGACCGTGTAGTAGAGTCGTGTTGAGCAACCTAGGATAGAGTGTTAACTCTAAAGTTGTCCTTGTTGTTTTCTGATTGCTATTTCTTATGTAGAACCTTGAGATGGCCGGTCGTAACGATGCTGCTATCGCTGCTGCACTTGAGGCTGTTGCTCAAGCTGTAGGACAGCAACCAGCTGCTGCTAACGGTGAAGTGAGAATGCTGGAGACTTTCCTGAGAAACCATCCACCAGCATTCAAGGGAAGGTATGACCCTGATGGAGCCCAGACATGGCTGAAGGAAGTAGAGAGGACCTTCAGAGTCATGCAGTGCTCTGACGTGCAAAAAGTGCGGTTCGGGACACACATGCTGGCTGAGGAGGCAGATGATTGGTGGGTAGGCCTTTTACCTATGTTGGAACAGGACGAAGCGGTGGTAACATGGACTGTATTCAGGAGGGAATTCCTGAATAGATACTTTCCGGAAGATGTCCGAGGGAAGAAAGAAATAGAATTTCTAGAGTTGGAGCAGGGTGACATGTCTGTCACAGAGTATGCTGCCAAGTTCACAGAACTTGCAAAGTTTTATCCTCACTACATTGCGGAGACAGCTGAGTTCTCCAAATGTATTAAATTTGAAAATGGTTTGAGAGCTGACATCAAAAGAGCCATTGGATATCAGAAGATCAGAATTTTCTCAGAATTGGTGAGTAGCTGTAGAATTTATGAGGAGGATACAAAGGCTCATTATAAGGTGATGAGCGAGAAAAGGAATAAGGGTCAGAGTAGTCGCCCGAAGCCCTACAGTGCTCCTACTAACAAAGGCAAACAAAGATTGAATGATGAGAGGCAGCCTAAGGGGAGAAATGCTCCTGTTGATGTTGTTTGTTACAAATGTGGTGTGAAGGGCCACAAGAGTAATGCTTGCACCCAAGATGAGAAGAAATGTTTCAGATGCGGTCAGAAGGGTCATAAGTTGGCTGAATGCAAGCGTGGAGATATCGTTTGTTTTAATTGTGGCGATGAGGGCCACATTAGCTCGCAGTGCACGCAACCTAAGAAGGTCAGAACTTGAGGGAAGGTTTTCGCTTTGACTGGTACCCAGACTACCAATGAGGATCGACTTATCAGAGGTACTTGTTTCTTTAATAGTACTCTTTTAATTGCTATTATAGACACTAGTGCTACGCATTGTTTCATTGCTTTAGAATGTGCATATAAGTTGGGCCTAATTGTATCTGATATGAAACGGGAAATGGTTGTTGAAACTCCAGCCAAGAGTTCAGTAACTACTTCTCTTGTGTGTTTAAGGTGTCCGTTGTCTATGTTTGGTAGAGATTTTGAAGTCGACTTAGTGTGTCTACCGTTGTTGGGAATGGATGTTATTTTCGGGATGAATTGGTTATAGTATAACCGAGTCTGTATAAATTGTTTTAACAAGACGGTGCACTTTTCTTCTGCGGAAGAGGAGAGTGGAGCAGAGTTTCTAACTACTAAACAGCTGAAGCAGTTGGAACGGGATGGAATTCTTATGTTTTCTTTGATGGCATCTTTGTCGTTAGAGAATCAAGCTGTAATTGACAGGCTACCAGTGGTGAATGAATTCCCTGAAGTTTTTCCAGATGAGATCCCTGATGTGCCACTAGAAAGAGAAGTTGAGTTCTCGATTGATCTTGTTCTGGGAACTAAACCAGTGTCGATGGCACCGTATCGTATGTCCGCTTCTGAATTAGCCGAGTGGAAGAAACAGTTTGAGGACTTGCTTGATAAGAAGTTTGTAAGACCCAGTTTTTCGCCGTGGGGAGCGCCTGTGTTATTGGTGAAGAAGAAGGATGGTAGTATGAGGTTGTGCATTGACTATCGTCAGTTGAACAAAGTTACAATAAAGAATAGGTATCCACTTCCGCGGATTGATGACTTGATGGACCAGTTGGTAGGTGCTAAAGTTTTTAGTAAGATTGACCTGAGGTCGGGTTACCATCAAATTAAAGTGAAGGATGAAGATATGCAGAAGACGGCCTTTAGGACACGATATGGTCATTACGAATACAAAGTGATGCCTTTCGGTGTTACCAACGCGCCTGGTGTGTTCATGGAGTATATGAACCGAATTTTCCATGCTTTTCTGGATAAATTTGTGGTGGTATTTATAGATGATATTTTGATTTATTCTAAAACTGAAGAGGAGCATGCAGAACACCTGAAGATTGTGTTGCAGATTTTGAAAGAGAGAAAGTTGTATGCCAAGTTGTCGAAGTGCGAGTTCTGGTTAAGTGAAGTGAGTTTTCTAGGCCATGTTATTTCTGGTGATGGTATCGCGGTTGATCCTTCGAAAGTTGATGCAGTATCTCAGTGGGAAACTCCGAAGTCGGTGACTGAAATCAGAAGTTTCTTGGGTTTGGCTGGTTATTACCGTAGGTTCATAGAAGGATTTGCAAAGTTGGCACTTCCGTTGACTCAGTTGACTTGTAAAGGGAAACCTTTTGTATGGGATGCTCAGTGTGAGAGTAGTTTCAATGAGTTGAGGCAAAGATTGACAACTGCTCCTATTTTAATTTTGCCAAAGCCGGAAGAACCTTTTGTAGTTTATTGTGATGCTTCCAAGTTTGGTTTAGGAGGTGTGTTGATGCAAGATGGAAAGGTGGTAGCTTATGCTTCTAGGCAACTGAGGGTTCATGAAAAGAATTATCCTACGCATGATTTGGAGCTGGCTGCGGTGGTGTTTGTTTTGAAGATTTGGAGACACTATTTGTATGGTTCAAGATTTGAAGTGTTTAGTGACCACAAAAGTTTGAAATATCTGTTTGACCAAAAAGAATTGAACATGAGGCAGAGGAGATGGCTTGAGTTATTAAAAGATTATGATTTTGGCTTGAATTACCATCCGGGTAAAGCTAATGTAGTTGCAGATGCGTTGAGTAGGAAGACGTTGCACATGTCGGCCTTAATGGTAAAGGAGTTTGAATTGCTCGAACAGTTTAGGGATTTAAGTCTCGTGTGTGAATTGTCATCTCAAAGTGTGTAGTTGGGTATGCTGAAGATCAATAGTGATTTCTTGAATAGTATCAGAGAAGCACAACAAGCTGATGTTAAGTTTTTGGATTTAATGGTTGCTAGTAATCAAGCAGAGAACAGTGATTTCAAGGTTGATGAACAAGGTGTGTTGAGATTTAGAGGCAGAATTTGTGTTCCTGACAATGAAGAATTGAAGAAGTTGATTTTGGAAGAAAGTCATAAGAGCAACTTGAGTATTCATCTGGAAGCTACAAAAATGTATCATGACTTGAAGAAGCTGATTTGGTGGTCTGGTTTGAAGAAGGATGTCGCTCGGTTTGTGTATGCGTGTTTGACTTGTCAGAAGTCTAAGGTTGAGCATCAGAGGCCTGCAGGTTTGTTGACACCGTTGGATGTACCAGAGTGGAAATGGGATAGCATTTCTATGGATTTTGTGACAAGTTTACCTAATACTCCGAGAGGGCATGATTCGATATGGGTTGTGGTAGACAGGTTGACGAAGTCGGCGCACTTCATTCCGATTAATATCAGTTATCCAGTAGCTCAGTTGGCGGAGATCTACATTTAGAATATTGTTAAGTTGCGTGGAGTTCCGTCAAGTATAGTGTCAGATAGAGACCCAAGGTTTACTTCAAGATTTTGGAAGAGTTTACAAGATGCGTTGGGTTCGAAATTGAAATTGAGTTCGGCTTATCATCCGCAGACAGATGGTCAGTCAGAAAGGACAATCCAATCATTAGAGGATTTACTAAGAATATGTATACTTGAGCAGGGTGGAGTTTGGGACAGTCACCTACCATTGATAGAATTTACATACAACAACAGTTACCATTCGAGTATTGGTATGGCACCGTTCGAAGCTTTGTATGGTCGGAGGTGCAGGACTCCTTTATGCTGGTTCGAGTCGGGAGAAAGTGTTGTGTTGGGGCCGGAATTGGTTCATGAAACTACGGAGAAAGTCAAGGTGATTAGGGAGAAGATGAAAGCGTCGCAGAGTCGACAAAAGAGCTATCATGACAAGCGTAGGAAGGACCTTGAGTTTCAGGAAGGTGACCATGTTTTTCTGAGGGTTACTCCTATGACGGGTGTGGGACCATGTTTTTCTTGTAAGAGTTGTTTGGGGTGGAGCAACTGGTGAAAGTTTGACTTGGGAATTGGAAAGTAAGATGCAAGAATCGTATCTTGAGTTGTTTGCTTGAGGTAAGATTTCGAGGACGAAATTCTCTAAGTTGGGGAGAGTTGTAACGCCCTAGTCGTTATTTTATTATTTTTAGAATTAGTTAGAGTCTTTTGTGTGTTTTTAATTAATATATGTGATATATGTGGTGTGCAGTATTTATTTATATAATTTATTT
This sequence comes from Medicago truncatula, assembly GCF_003473485.1. NCBI lineage: Eukaryota > Viridiplantae > Streptophyta > Magnoliopsida > Fabales > Fabaceae > Medicago > Medicago truncatula. Next base: position 24,479,676 of record NC_053043.1, on the reverse strand, counting down.
AATAAAAATAGAATAATATGAATAATGGAATTATTTAGGAGGTTGGGGAGTAATTAGAAATTAATAGTAATAAGGGAGGTTTTAATGAAAAAGGAGAAGTTATAGTTTTGGTGAGTTAAGAAAGAAAGTGAGAAAAACAGTTTAACGTAAAAACAAGTTGGAGGGGAGAAAAGCTAAGGCAAAGAGAGAAGAACTTAGGAACTGATTTGTTGTGCTTTTTGTCTTTGCAATTCTAAGGTAAGGGTGGGATTATCTTTCAATAGTCATAATATATAATTTCTGAAAATTAATCAATTAAACTGTTCTTAAGGTAAAATTGGGAAATTTAGGGTTAAGGATGATTTTGAAAGAAAAGGTATAGGGATCAGGTTTATATTGTTGTACTTTGATGTTTAGTATGATTTCTTAATCTATGTTGTTGATGCTGATCGTAATTGGAATGAAAATAGAATATGATGAATGAATTTTGGAAGCCTTGCATGAATGCTTGAATGAATAGAATTGATGTTGTTGATGTTTAGTTTTTCCGTTCCTTGATGTCTGGTTGTGTATAGGACTCGTAAACATTTCAGGAAAACATTTTGGGTGATCAGGGGATTAAAATTGGGTTTTTGGAGTGAGGAGAAGTCTGAAAATCTTAGCTTTTACCCTGCCCAGATGATTGGTCGCTTAAGCGAAGCATCCGTCGCTTAAGCGAACATTCACGTGAACTACCCAGAATGTGATTTTACCCGTTCGCTTAAGCGAACAGTGAGCGAGCTGGTAAGCGAAAATTAAGTTTGATTCTGCCAAGAATTCGCTTAAGCGAGCCGTGAGCGACCCGTAAGCGAACTGAACCCAGACCTACTGTAAGCTGGTCGCTTAAGCGAACTAGCCGTCGCTTAAGCGAACTGAGTGTTAGACAGCCTTTTCTGAATCTTGCTTCGTACACTAGAGGACCCTTTTGAGTACTTCTAGGTGTTTCTCTTAGCTTGTGTAACTTTGTATAGACATGAAATCCTACTTAAAATTCACGATGCTAATTAGTTGGTTATTTTATGAATTTGAAGATGTTGATGTACTTGAATCAAGTGAATGTACATGTTGCATGAAAAAGGTGGTGAGTCATATAAGTACACTATGTTGTTCAAAACGATGTTAACGATGAGGACTCATGTCCTGATAAAAGAATGCTTTAACCATTCTATAACAATGAGGGCTTCGGCTCTGTTATGGTACCACATGCATAGTTGCATTTGTTGAGGAGTCTTAGTGGAGTTGTCATGTCCTGCTTGAGTCTTAGAGATGAAGTCGGGTTGTTGCATGAGTCGTTTGTTTACTGTTTTTATTACTGTTGGATGTTGAAGTTGCTAATGATGCTATACTATATTTGATGAATGATTAAGATGATTCATTTGTGTTATTATATATTTTATTATTATTGTTTGAGAATCTCACCCCTTCTGCTTGAAAATGTTGCCCTTCCTATGGGTAACTTGCAGGTGATCCTGAGTAGTAGGTGGTGGCTCACAGTGTCTAGGGCTCTGATACGTGGGATGGAATTTTATTGCTTGAATTCTTTCCTATGTATCAATTTTGAAATATTGCTGATGTAGCCCTTTGGTGATTGAATTTTATGTTGAAATGGCTCTTATGCCAAGAATATTTATTGGAGACTTATTGATGTTGCAAATAAATCCGCTGCGAGTTTAATGACAATTTATGAATGACGTTTGATTAAATAGATTTTTATATACACTCTATTTAGAAGATTTTAAATGAAGAAAATGTGGCATGCCCGTTGTGATTACTCTGATTATTGATGTATTATTATTATTTTAATTGATTTTGGGAAACGGGGTGTTACAATTGGTATCAGAGCAGGTTGGTCCGTCCGACCGTGTAGTAGAGTCGTGTTGAGCCACCTAGGATAGAGTGTTAACTCTAAAGTTGTCCTTGTTGTTTTCTGATTGCTATTTCTTATGTAGAACCTTGAGATGGCCGGTCGTAACGATGCTGCTATCGCTGCTGCACTTGAGGCTGTTGCTCAAGCTGTAGGACAGCAACCAGCTGCTGCTAACGGTGAAGTGAGAATGCTGGAGACTTTCCTGAGAAACCATCCACCAGCATTCAAGGGAAGGTATGACCCTGATGGAGCCCAGACATGGCTGAAGGAAGTAGAGAGGACCTTCAGAGTCATGCAGTGCTCTGAGGTGCAAAAAGTGCGGTTCGGGACACACGTGCTGGCTGAGGAGGCAGATGATTGGTGGGTAGGCCTTTTACCTATGTTGGAACAAGACGGAGCGGTGGTAACATGCAGAGAATGGTCGATGATAGGCGGCCTAAGAAGAATGATGCTCCTTCGGGGATTGTTTATTTCAACTGTGGCGGGAAAGGCCACAAGAGTAATGTTTGTCCTGAAGAGATCAAGAAATGTGTCCGGTGTGGCAAGAAGGGTCATATTGTAGCTGATTGCAAGAGAAATGATATTGTGTGCTTCAATTGTAATGAAGAGGGTCATATAGGTTCCAAGTGCAAGCAGCCGAAGAGGACGCCTACTACGGGTCGAGTTTTTGCTCTAGCTGGTACTCAGACAGAGACTGAGGATCGTTTGATCAGAGGTATTTGCTATATTAATAATACTCCTTTAGTTGCTATTATTGATACTGGTGCTACGCATTGCTTTATTGCTTTCGATTGTGTTTCTGCTTTGGGTCTTGATTTGTCTGATATGAATGGAGAGATGGTTGTCGAAACTCCAGCTAAGGGTTCGGTGACTACTTCTCTCGTATGTTTGATAATCTTCAAGTGGTATGCGACTTTCCTGAAGTTTTTCCAGATGAAATTCCTGATGTGCCTCCAGAAAGGGAAGTCGAATTTTCTATTGATCTTGTTTCTGGAACGAAGCCAGTGTCGATGGCACCTTATCGTATGTCTGCTTTCGAGTTAGCTGAGTTGAAGAAACAGTTAGAGGATTTGCTTGAAAAGAAATTTGTTAGACCAAGTGTTTCACCTGGGGGAGCGCCAGTTTTGCTAGTAAAGAAGAAAGACGGTAGCATGAGATTGTGTATTGACTATCGTCAGTTGAACAAGGTAACTATCAAGAATAGGTATCCACTTCCGAGAATTGATGATTTGATGGATCAGTTAGTGGGTGCAAAAGTTTTCAACAAGATTGATTTGAGATCAGGGTATCATTAGATTAAAGTAAAAGATGAAGATATGCAGAAGACAGCTTTCAGAACGCGTTGTGGTCACTATGAATATAATGTTATGCCTTTCGGAGTGACCAATGCACCTGGAGTGTTTATGGAGTATATGAATCGCATCTTCCATGCCTTTTTGGATCGGTTCGTTGTTGTGTTTATCGATGATATTTTGATTTACTCCAAGACTGAAGAAGAACATGCTAAGCATCTGAAGATTGTCTTGCAAGTGTTGAAAGAGAAGAAACTTTATGCTAAATTGTCTAAGTGTGAATTCTGGTTGAAAGAAGTAAGTTTTCTTGGCCATGTTATTTCTGGTGATGGTATTGCAGTGGATCCATCTAAAGTTGAAGCGGTATCGCAATGGGAGACTCCTAAGTCAGTTACAGAGATTAGAAGCTTCTTGGGTTTGGCTGGTTACTACAAAAGATTTATCGAAGGATTTTACAAGTTAGCACTTCCGTTAACGCAGTTGACTTGTAAAGGTAAAACTTTTGTGTGGGATGTTCATTGTGAGAACAGTTTCAGTGAATTGAAGAAACGTTTGACCACTGCTCCAGTTTTGATTTTGCCGAAGTCTGATGAGCTTTTTGTGGTGTATTAGAATGCGTTCATGTTGGGTCTAGGCGGTGTACTTATGCAAGATGGTAAAGTGGTAACTTATGCCTCAAGACAGTTGAGAATTCATGAGAAAAATTACCCGATGCATGATTTAGAGTTGGCGGCTGTGGTCTTTGTATTGAAGATAAGGAGACATTATCTGTATGGTTCGAGGTTTGAGGTGTTTAGCGATCACAAGAGTTTGAAGTATTTGTTCGATCAGAAGGAATTGAATATGACGTAGCGGTGATGGCTAGAATTGTTGAAGGATTACGACTTTGGTTTGAATTATAATCCAGGTAAAGCTAACGTTGTTGCAGATGCCTTGAGCAGGAAGACATTGCATATGTCCGCTTTGATGGTTAGAGAGTTCGAGTTACTTGAACAATTCAGAGATTTGAGTTTGGTTTGTGAATGGTCACCTCAGAAAGTGAAACTGGGAATGCTGAAGATTGATAGTGAATTTCTAAAGAGTATTAAAGAGGCACAGAAAGTTGATGTCAAGTTTGTAGACTTGTTGGTTGGTAGTAATCAGACTGAAGACGGTGACTTTAAAGTCGATGATCACGGTGTGTTGAGATTCCGAGGTAACTACTATTGATTAGGGAATGATTTAGAGCGAGATTGAACCTGGAACAACCTTAGTTGGAATTCTGGCTTGTACTCGCCATGGCGAGCTGATGCTCTCGCCTCGCGAGCACTTCCAGAACTGAGTGTTTGTTAGGATTGTGAGACTTGAGTTGTTTGGATTAGTTAGGAAAGGAACTTTAGGTGCTAATGAGACCTAATAATGATATTGACTGAGAACTGTGAAGCTTTATGAATTGTCAAATGATTATGAAGTGAATTATGGATTGAAATATACTTGCTTGAATTATTGTTGAATGATCAAGAAACTATTGAGAATGATTTGTTATTTAACCTGATGTGATTTGATTATGCTGCAATTGTTATTAAACTAAGTTGCATGAATATGAATAAGTTGTTGATGAACTCCAAATTATTGGAAGTATAAGTGATAAGTTGATTAAGGTGTTTTGTTGTTAGAGTCCATGCATTAGCATTCATTGAGCTTTGTCCTCACCATGATAGGAGCTTTGTCCTCTACACGTTTTAGGAGCTTTGTCCTTCGCACGATTAAAGTATTTTAATACTTATGATGACGATTGGTACCACATGCATATAAGTGTCTAAGTTGCATTGTCGCATTGTCAAGGTTTAAAGGTGTTTATGTTATTGATGAAGATTGAAGTTGTGATTATGTGATACTTGTTTTTCAAAGATGCAAAGTTGATTAAGACTGATTATGATGTTAGTTATGATTTTTGAATTATAATCATTGATATTATTGTATTATGAAATCTCACACCTTCTGCTTGAAAATGTTGCTCTTCATATGAGTAACTTGCAGGTGATCGTGCTTAGTGTGCAGTTGCTGTTTGTGAGTGGCCTTGCCTCACTGTGTCGTCTAGGTCGCTCTGATACGTAACGGGATGGGGTGTTTGATATGCATGCTTCATTCTCTTACGTGAACATTTATGACAATTATGTTATTTTTGATGTTGATTAACTGTTGAAACATTTTAATGAGGCCTACGTGCCAAAAACGATTTATGGTTTATGAAACAATTTTCCGCTGCAACGTTTAAGTTATTTGGTTAAATTGTTATTTAACTATTATTGGATTATGTTAAATGTGATATCCCGTTTGTTTATGTTGTTTACTCTGATAAATGTTGAAGAAATTTTCATATTGGGAAAACTGGGTGTTACAACGCACGATTTAGAGTTGGCTGTTGTGGTCTTTGTATTGAAGATATGGAGACATTACTTGTACGGTTCGAGATTTGAGGTGTTTAGTGATCATAAGAGTTTGAAGTATCTGTTCGATCAGAAGGAATTGAATATGAAGCAGCGTAGATGGCTTGAATTGCTAAAGGATTATGATTTTGAGTTGAGCTATCATCTGGGTAAAGCTAATGTTGTTGCAGATGCTTTGAGTAGGAAGACCTTGCATATGTCTGCTATGACGGTAAAAGAGTTCGAGTTCCTTGAACAGTTCAAAGATTTGAGCTTAGTGTGAGAAATGTCATCTGAAAGTGTGAAGCTAGGAATGCTGAAGATTGACAATGAATTTCAGAAGAGTATTAAAGAGGCACAAAAAGTTGATGTTAAGTTTGTGAACTTGTTGGTTGCTAGAGATCAGACTGAAGACAGTGATTTTAAAATCGATGATCAAGGTGTGTTGAGGTTTCGAGGTAGGATTTGTATTTCAGACGATGATGAGATGAAGAAGATGATTCTTGAAGAGAGCCATATAAGTAACTTGAGTATTCATCAGAAGCTACGAAGATGTATCATGATCTAAAGAAGTTGTTTTGGTGGTCCGGATTGAAACGCGACGTTGCACAGTTTGTGTATTCTTGTTTGATTTGTCAGAAATCGAAGGTTGAGCATCAGAAACCTGCTGGTATGATGGTGTCTTTAGATGTGCCAAAGTGGAAATTGGATAGTATATCTATGGATTTTGTGACGAGTTTGCCGAATACTCCTAAAGGGAATGACGCGATTTAGGTGATTGTTGATAGATTGACGAAGTCGGCTCATTTTCTTCCGATTAATATTAGTTTTCCTGATTCTTAGTTGGCGGAGATCTACATTCGTGATATTGTGAAGTAGCATGGTGTTCCTTCGAGCATTGTGTCAGATAGAGATCCACGATTTACTTCTAGATTTTGGAAAAGTTTGCAAGAGGATTTAGGTTCTAAGTTGAGGTTGAGTTCGGCGTATCATCCGCAGACAGATGGTCAGTCGGAGAGGACGATTCAGTCGTTAGAAGATTTGTTGAGAGTTTGTGTTCTTGAGCAAGGAGGAACTTGGGATAGTCATCTTCCATTGATAGAGTTCACGTATAATAATAGTTATCATTCTAGTATTGGAATGGCACCTTATGAGGCTTTGTACGGTCGGAGATGCAAAACTCTGTTGTGTTGGTTTGAATCAGGTGAAAAAGTGGTCTTAGGACCAGAGATTGTTCAGCAAACTACCAAGAAGGTTAAGATGATTCAAGAGAAGATGAAAGCGTCGCAGAGTCGACAAAAGAGTTATCATGATAGGCGTAGAAAAGATCTTGAGTTTCAAGAAGGAGACCACGTGTTTTTGAGAGTCACTCCTTTGACTAGTGTTGGACGAGCTTTGAAGTCAAAGAAGTTGACTCCGAGATTTATTAATCCGTATCAGATATCGAAAAGAGTTGGAACGGTGGCATATCGAGTAGGATTACTGATGAGTCATTTATTACCTATTTCTAGATATTATTTAGTTTAGTTATAATTAGATTTTAGTTTATTTTATATTAATATTATTTCCTTTTTAAGATAGTTTACTAAAAATTGCATTTTATTATATTTCAGGAATGAATATTGGATGGATTGAGTCTTGGAGCAAAAGAAAGGGACTTAGAGCTGATTCGGTACAAAAATACAAAGATTGGAAGACAAAATATGTCTCCCCTAAAGTCAGAAGCTTGGCACGGCCCGTGCTAGCATTGGCACGGCCGTGCCACCCTCCAGAGTTGGTTTTGCTGCTTTTGCTTAGATTTTAAGCTACTCTATTTTTAGCCCAAATGTAATTGCTTAGATTTTAAGTTGAAAGAATGCTATAAATAGAGTAGCCATCCATCACAAATATTCATCTTTTCTTGGAATACAATATGTGACAATTGTCTTTCTAATAAAAGTTCATTTACTTTCTTGTTATTTACTTTTATGCTTTCTCTCTTCTTCTCCTTGTCTACGATGAACATTAGTGAGTAGACTTCTCTTGTCTTGGGATTGTTGGATAAGTCTAATGACATAATCCTAATCAAACCAAGCTTTAAACCTTAATCTTATGTAACCCTAATCTCTAATCTAAATTCACCGCTTTAACATGGATTAACCATTATCAAATTGTGGAAACGAAAGTGGAGGGTTTGATAATTGTTCGTCCATCATCTCAAATATCAATTCATAAAACGAAAGTGGAGTTTTGATATTCGAACAAGTGAATTTAGACTAAGATTGTAAAGGCAGCGAAATAGTCTTTACAATCTTTGAGACATATAGTTTCGAACTTCAAGGATTCTAAATTATGATCAAGTCAGCGAAATAGGCTTGGTTGCAACTTAGGACCAAAATCTAATAGTAATCAAGTCAGCGAAATAGGCTTGGTTGCTAGAGGAACAAAAGAGAAACTGTCTTTAGAAGTTAGGTCTAACATAAGGTTATAAGTTTAATAGTTTGGTTTGTGAAGAACTTGTCACATAGATGAACCAATAATCCCAAGGCTTTTATCTTTTCTTTTATTTTCTTGTAATTAAAAATCCAAACTTTTATCTAAAAATCTTTCATCTAATCATCATTAAAAGTTAATTGAATTCATAACTCCCTGTCGGAACGATACTCTTATTTTACTACTTCGGTAAGACTGTGCACTTGCGGTTTTATCTCATCAAGTTTTTGGCGCCGCTGCCGGGGAGTTATTGCAATTTGATTAATTTTTTTTAACGATTAGGCTGAAAAAAAAAAAAATCTTTCTCTTTATTTTTATTCTTTCTTCTTTTTTTATTTCTTAGTTTTTACCGTTAACTTCTTGGGTTCTCATTCTTTTATGCGAAGAAACAAAAGTCTTGGTGAATTCGTTCCCGAGATCGAAAGATTCTTACATAAAAGAAGATGACAAATACATAATAATAACGATATGGTTGAGGAACGTGCTCTCAAAGAATGAGCCATACGATGCTATTGTGTACCCAACGGTTGAGGGTAATAATTTTGAAATAAAACCTGCACTTATTTCCTTAGTGCAGCAGAATCAATTTTTCGGATCACCCACTGAGGATCCGAATTTTCATATTTCAACTTTTCTAAGACTCAGTGGAACTTTGAAGGCAAACCAAGAGGCCGTAAGACTGCACCTCTTTCCTTTTTCCTTAAGGGATAGAGCTAGTGCTTGGTTTCATTCATTGACAATTGGTTCTATCACTTCATGGGACCAAATGAGGCGAGCTTTCCTTGCCCAATTCTTTCCCCTTTCTCAAACCGCTCAATTAAGGGCGAGGCTTTTTCAATACATTCAAAAAGATGGTGAATCTCTTTACGATGCGTGGGAGCGTTTCAAAGAAATGCTTAGGCTTTGCCCCCATCATGGTTTAGAGAAGTGGCTTATTATCCACACCTTTTATAATGGTCTTTCGTATACCACAAAAATTTATGTTGATGCAGCTACAGGTGGAGCTTTGATGAATAAAACTTACACAGCAGCATATGATTTGATCGAGGGCATGGCACAAAACCACTATCAGTGGACAAGTGAGGGATTCATCACTGCTTCTTCACCCTCTAAAAAAGAGGCAGGTATGTACAAAATTTCCTCCCTTGATCATCTAACTGCTAAGGTTGACGCACTAACACAAAAATTTGATACAATGAATACTAGTGCTGTCACACCTGCTCCTGTATCACCTCCTTGTGAAGTTTGTGGTGTATTTGGCCATAATGACATTGATTGCCAACTAGGTAGTGTTGTTAGAGGTCCTGAGCAAGTAAACTATGCTCAATATAATCGAGGGTTTAGAAACAACCAATTTTTTTATCAAACCCCTCAAAATCTTTTTGGACAACAAACAACACCACCCAGTTATGCAAACAACCAAAGAGTCCCTCAAAAATCCAACTTGGAACTTTTAATGGAAAATTATTTTATAAATCAATCCAAGCAGCTCCAAGAGCTTAAAAACCAAACAGGATTTTTGAATGACTCTCTTGCCAAAATCACATCCAAGGCAGACTCCAAAGCAACTCACAATAAGATACTTGAAACCCAAATCTCTCAAGTGGCCCAACACGTGACTGCTTCCTCTCAAACCACCGAGATCTTTCTAGGTCAAACTTAAACCAACCCCAAAGGCCATATAAGTTCTATTACTCTTAGGGATGGTAACCAATTAAAGGACCCCGTTGTGAAAATTAAGAACAATGAGGGAGAGATAGGAAGTGATGAGCCTCAAAGTGAGAAAACTATAGGAGAGACTGAAAAGCCATTTGTTTCACCACCTCATGAGCCTAAAAATCCATTAACACAAGGTTTTGTCAAATCCAAGTTAGATGACCAATTTAGAATTTTGATTGAAATACTTCCAAACAAATTGCCATCTAAACTTAAGAATCCAGAAAGTTTTCCCATACCTTGTGTCATAGGATCCGAAAGCATTGAGAAAGCCATGTGTGATTTGGGAGAGAATGCCAGGTTGACGTCGTTATCCCTTTGGGAAAGATTGGGTATAGGGTAGAGAAACCTCTTGATTGTCAAGCTAATGACTTTAAACGAGCGCTTCGTGGGAGGCAACCTACAGGTTTAATTGCTTTTATTTTTGTTTGTTTTGTGTTGTTTTAATTTGTTTTGTAGGTATTTGTCCAAATATGATGCGAAAAATGAAGAAAATTGAGCCTTGCATGTCCAGAAGCTTGGCACGGCCAGTGCCTGTGATGGCACGGCCGTGCCTATAACCTAGCCATACTTCACCAACTTCCAGAGAGTTGGCACGGCCCGTGCCATGGTCCCAGACCCTCTTTTACCATTTTTTTTTTCACTTTTCTCCTTTTTCCTTCATTCTCAAACACCAACTTCCCTCATCCTTCAACTTCCCTCTCTAAACCTCCATAACATCAACATTTAAACCTCCATATCTATCTCCATTCATCATTCCAAACATTTACCACCAATCAAAACCAACATTCATCCATTTAAACACCAAATTCTACACCATTTAACCCTAACCCAAAAACCAAAAAAAAAATCTTCACCAATCTCCATCATTAAACTCATCAACCTCGCTTAAACCCCAACCCATCACTAAACCAACCTTACCAAACCCTAACCTTCCCTGAAACTTGTGGGATTCTGACCTGAACTTGCCACGGCGAGTGACCCAGAAACAGAGTGACTTGTTAGATTTTGCGACCTTTGTTGCACGAGTTGTCGAGAGTTGAACCTTTGGGTAGAATTAAGACTTAATGATGACGTTAATTATAATCTGTGAAGCTGATTAAGATGTTGATGAATTGAAATTGATATTATTATGTCATGTTGTTTTTGTATACTGCCTATGTTGCTGTTGTTATTTAACTAAGCTGCATGAGTCGGTCTAAGTTGTTGAAGATGAAGATGTTCCAAATTATTGGATTAATATAAGAGGTTGTCGAATTAAGATGTTTAAGAGGTCGAGTCCATGCATTAGCATTCATTGTTGGGGGCTTGATGCCCTGGAGCTTTGTACTCACCACGTTGGAGCATTAGCTCAAATTAGCGATGGGGGCTTGATGCCCTGTATTGGTACCACATGCATATAAGAGGTCTAAGTTGCATAGTTGCATTTGTTGAGTCGATGATGATAAAATGATTAAGTTGTGATTATTATGAATGAAGTGAATTATGATATATTTTTATCAATGTTGTATAATAAGATGTTTTATGTTGTTAAATATAATTGTTGAACTATATGCTTAATATAATTGTTTTCTGAAATCTCACCCCTTCTGCTTGGAAATGTTGCTCTTCGAATGAGTAACTTGCAGGTGATCCAGAGTAGGTTGTTGTTTGTGCTGTCGTGAGTGGCCTTGCCTCATTGAGTCTTAGGTTGCTCTGATACGTGATGAGATAAAACCGCAAGTGCACGGTCTTACCGAAGTAGTATTTAAAGAGTATCGTTCCGACAGGGAGTGGTTTAATTCAATTAACCTTTAGAGATGATTAGAAGAGAAGAGAATTGTAAGTTGGGGGTTTTCAAACGGTTGAAAATTAATATAATAAAAAAGAGCCTTGGGATCGTTGGTTTCATCTAAATAACAAGTCCTTCTCAAACCAAAACTATAAGCTTATAATGTTATGTTTAGACCTAATTTCTCAAGACAGTTTCTCTTATGTTCCTCTAGCAACCAAGCCTATTTCGCTGACTTGATTACTATCAAACTTTGGTTCCTCTAACAACCAAGCCTATTTCGCTGACTTGATTATTATTAGTTCCCTTGAAGATCGAAACTATATGTCTCAAAGATTGCAAAGCCTACTTCGCTGACTTTGCAATCCTTGTCTGAATTCACTTGTTCGAATATCAAAGCTCCACTTTCGTTTTATGAATTGATATTTGGAATAATTGATAAACAATTATCAAACCCTCCACTTTCGTTTCCACAGTTTGATAATGGTTGATCCATGTTAAGACGGTGAATTCAGATAAGAAATTAGGGTTACATAATATTAAGGCTTAGAGTTTGGTTTGATTAGGATTATATCATTTAGACTTATCCAACAATCCCAAGACAAGGAGAAGTCTACTCACTCATGTTCATCGTAGACATGGGGGAGAAGAGAGAAAGCATAAAGGTAAATGACAAGAAAATAAAGGAAAAGAAAAGAACTTTAATTAGAAAAGCAATTGTCACTTATTGAATTCCAAGTAAAGATGAATATTTGTGATGGATGGCTACTCTATTTATAGCATTTGTTCGACTTAAAATCTAAGCTATTACATTCGGGCTAAAAATAGAGTAGCTTAAAATCTAAGCAAAAGCAGCAAAAGTGACACTGGAGGGTGGCACGGCCGTGCCAAGCTTCTGGCATGGGGGAGACATATTTTTGTCTCTCAATCTTCATATTTTTGCATCCAATCGGCTCCAAGTCCCTTTCTTTTGCTCCAAGACTCAATCCATCCAATATTCATTCCTGAAATAAAATAAAATGCAATTTAAAGTAAACTATCCTGAAAAGGAAATAATATTAACATAAAATAAAATAAAATCTAAATAAAACTAAACTAAAAGAATATAAAAGTAAGCAATAAATGACTCATCAAACTCCCCCACACTTGAATCTTTGCTTGTTCTCAAGCAAAAGGCATAGACATGGCAGCAACAAAAGAATTAATATATGACACTTTAAATAAAAGCTTATGTCTCCCTCGAGGTTTCATTTTAACGTACACTAATCACAACTTCAAGTACTCTTTGTAAACTTATTCAACCCAACAACAAATCTTAAGTGAGTGTATGTGTGTGTAGTCCAACCCTTTTCTTGCTCCTGTATAAGATAGATATTATGAGGAACAGGTTCTAACCGTAACACTAAAATGATCGAGAAAAATCTTTTCTTCATTTCATATAAGAGAAGTGGGAGAGTTAAGATAGACTTGATGAATTTATACATTTGGGGGCTTGTAGATGCCTAGGGGCTATCATTTCACATTGGAAGTCCGTGATGGGGTATCCTTTCCTCCAAGTTTCTATGATCACCCTAAGTAGTGCTACAACTTGTTTACTTCACTTAGGAAGTTCCTCTTTTTAGAGGGTTTAATTCAAGCACAATTTATTTGAGAAGTCATCACCACATTTAGGAAGTTAGTGAGAGGGTATCCTTTCCTCCACGTGTGGTGATATCCTTCCGCCCCATTTCGGATTACACATTTCATCACATTAGAATTATTCCCACATAAACTTATACTACTTTTACTCTGAAGATTTTTAAGGGTCCAGGTTACCATTAAAGCTAGAACGTGTTCCTTAAAATACCTACTCATACACTTACTCAAGGATTGCAACTAGGTGCTTTTCTCATTGGAGAATTTATTTCACAATAAAACTTGATGTGGGTATAGCAAGAATACTTATAACAAAAGAAATCACTTTCATGTACAAGAAACGACCATTGAAGAGACAACAAAAAATTATGTCATAATAAATCAATAAAAACAAGCTGCTTATTCATGCCTTTTACAATAAAACACAACAAAAGAATAAAGTTCAAGGGAGTTTGGAAACACTACGACTAAAGACACTTTATTAGGCTCCCCCCACACTTAGGAGAAGCATTGTCCTCAATGATTCAAGATAGAAGAAAAAGAAGAAAGAGGAGAACGAGATAGAGGTTGAAGAGATAAGGTGAAAAGTAGGAAGAGGAAAGCTCACATTTTTATTGAGGTCCATAGGGAGGACCTTGGAGGTTGAAGTGTTGCATCATGTTCCGAAGCATTTGGTTATTTTCTTCGGATATGCGGTTGCCCCTTAGGACATCATTTCTTAGCCCGGATAATTCAACACCTTGCCTTTGTTGCTCGGTGCTTATCCTCTGTACCTCGGTTTGCATCCATGCCCATCTTTCATTGTCGGCGTTATGGTCATAGGGCTCCTCTTCATGGTGCATGTGTGCACCTTCTTCGTCACCTTGATTATGCTCTTCATGTACCTGTAATCCATCACCAACATACAACAAATTTTCCTCCACCTCGGGGTTAGTCCGAGATGGGTTAGGAAGTATAAACAAAAGAGGTATACGAAGTTGAAGTGCATAAGTCATGGGTGGGTGAATCTTAATGAAATTCATAGCAACAAGGGTTTCAATATTAAGCCTATTGTTGCCCTTAATTGGATTTATCCCATCTTCCTCACCCACTCCAAACTTCCTAGCGATGAAGGTAATGATACCACCGACTACTATCTCAGCTCTATTATCAGGTCGAGCACCTATGGAGGAAAGGTAATCAAGTAGGTAGAAGCAAGTATTAACGGGATTGTTACTAAGCATTTCCCAAAGCATAAAAAGTTCATCCGTCCTAGTTGTTCCTACCTCTTTTCTACCCCAAATGGTACAAGCCATGACTCTCTGGAGGTACCTAAGCACTGGGTTGTGAATGTTACTAGCCTTATTGTTGCGAGGATTATAATGCCTTAACCCGGTAATGCGTTTCCAAAAGAGAGCGGGGTCATAGTTTTCCGACTTTAGATGTGGATTCCAAGAGTCATGGATGAACCCCGCATTTGCGAAGTCCATTTCTAAACAAAAATTTTCAAGAGACATCTCGTAATCCACATTCAAAAGTCGGAAGGAGACTCTATGGTCGGGGTTATCAAAGTTCACTTTATCCTTCGTAAATTCAATAGAACTTAAGAATTCATAAGTGAAATTTTCAAAACCTTTCATAGGTCTAAGCATATCAACCCATCCTAAATTTCCTAGTAAGCTAAACACATTATCCCTTAGTCCTAGCACACTCAAAGTATAAGGATCGGGATATCGACAAGGATGCAAAGGTTTAGAGAGAAGAATTTTATACCTGTCCCTTTGCTTGGTGTCCTTGAAGATTATGCCATGATTCTTGGCTTGCGTTTTCTTCTTTGCTTGTGGTCCTCCAGAAGAGCTTGCTCCACCTTTCCTCGATGCCATTATCCGTAACCTTGGTTAACCTTTTGTGTTTTGGGTCAAGGTTGGGTTATGGGGAATGTTTTGGGTGGAAAAGGTTGGTTGGGTTATAGGGTTGGGGTTTCAGTAAGTGTTAGGAGTTGGGTTGGGTGAATTGGTGAAGAATTTGTGGGTTTCTTAGTTGGTTGAATGGGGGCTACGAATTTGATGATTTTTGGTTGGGATGGAGGAAAGTTGTTTTTTTGTTTTATGGAAGGGTTATGATTGAAATGTGGATTGTGGTTGATG
Organism: Medicago truncatula; assembly: GCF_003473485.1. Lineage (NCBI taxonomy): Eukaryota > Viridiplantae > Streptophyta > Magnoliopsida > Fabales > Fabaceae > Medicago > Medicago truncatula. Next base: position 24,464,371 of record NC_053043.1, on the reverse strand, counting down.
GGGTGAAGAAATTTTGAGAATTGGTGAGGTTTTGAGGGAGATATGGAGTTTGTAAGGTTTTGTGGTTATGGAGGTTTTAGAGAAAAATGGGAGGATGAGGGATGTGAGTGATTGAGAATGGGGGATGAAGAAGAAGAAAAGTTAGATAAAACTAAACCTGGGATCGGGCACGGCCGTACCAACCTTAGCACGGGCCGTGCCAACTTTCTGGATTGTGGGTTAGTTTTTGGGAAGCAAGGTCTGGCACGGCCGTGCCAAGGTTCTGGATGGATTAGCTTCAAAAATTTTCGTTTTCTCGAATCATACTTGGACAGTTGCCTTCAAAAACAAAATAAAAACAACAAAACAAAAGCAGTTAAATGCGTGGGTTGCCTCCCACGAAGCGCTTCTTTATATTCATTAGCTTGACGTTATAAGAAAGTATCCTTAGAAGGGATCAAAGAGGTCATATTGTGTAGATGGCGCTAATGAGCGTTCTTTCACATCATGACCTTTAATCACATTACAAGAATAGAGGGCGGGACCTTTCATATAATTCTCCAACTCAAATCCTATCAACTCATCACTCACTTGAAAAACAATCCTACCATTCTGAACATCTACTATAGCACCCGCAGTGGCGAGAAAGGGTCGTCCTAAGATTATAGGGCACTCATTGTCCTCATCTATGTCAAGCACCATGAAATCAGTTGGGATGTCTATCCCTTCTATTTTAACGGGGATGTCCTCGACATATCCGACAGGTTGGATATCAGAACGATCGGCTAACTTCAATGTTGTTTCGGTAGGCTTTAACTTGCCCAACCCCAGCCTTGTAAAGAGGGGTAAGGGCAACAGACTAACACTTGCTCCTAAATCGCATAAGGCTCGGTTTAAGGTTTCATTCCCCATCATACAAGGGATGGTAAAACTTCCTGGATCTCTAAGCTTTGTAGGTGGCTTCTTGATGATTGCACTATTTTCCCTTTTCAAAGCTATTGTCTCATTATGATCTATAGCCTTTTTCTTTGAAAAAATTTCTTTTAAAAACTTGGCGTATAGAGGCATACGAGACAAAGCTTCAGCATAGGGAATCTTAATGCAAATCTTTTGAAGTATGTTTAAGAATTTAGTGAATTGAGCCTCCAAGTTGAGCTTAGTAAGCCTTAATGGTGTAAGGGCTTTGTTCTTATCAAGCGGTTTCTCACTTTTTATCACGCCTTTCTTTCCTAGACACCTAACACTCTCCCTCTTGACACTTTTGGCTTTAGTAACGGTCTCTTCTAGCTTACTACCCCCAAGAAAAATAGCGTTGACATGAGCTTTGGGGTTTGTTTCAGGTTGACCAGGAAAGACTCCTGGTGTTTGAGAAGAGGTGGCCACTTGTTGGACCACTTGGGAGATTTGGGTCTCAAGCATTTTGGTGTGTGTGGCGATAGAATCAACCTTAGTAGTGAGTTTGGAGAGAGAGTCGTTCAGAAATCCTGTTTGGTTTTTCAGTTCTTGAAGATTTTTATTTTGATTAGCTATGCAATTTTCCAACAAAATCTCCAAACTTGATTTCTGAGCCACTCTCTGGTTGTTTGTATAGCCAGGTGGTGTTGCTTGTCCATAGGAACCTTGAGGATTTTTGTAAAAATTTTGATCTGGCCTCATTCCTTGGTTATATTGAGCGTAATTCAGTTGCTCAATATTGGCAGCACTACCTAACTGACAATCAACACCGATATGACCGGATACACCACAGATTTCACAAGGAGGGGATGCAGAAGAAGGTGTGACAGCATTCACATTAAGCTTTTCAAATTTTTGGGTTAATGCCTCAACCTTAGCAGCAAGGTGGTTATATTTAGAGACTTCGTATATACCTGCCTCTTTCTTAGAGGGAGTAGGAGTGGTGACGGCTCTCTCGTTGGTCCATTGGTAGTGATTCTGAGCCATGTCTTCAATCAAAGCATAAGCCTCCGTATAGTTTTTGTTCATTAGAGCTCCACCTGCAGAAAACTGATTTTGCTGCACCAAATTGAGTAGTGCAGGCTTGATTTCGAAGTTATTACCCGCAACCGTTGGGTACACGATAATAGCTTGTGGCTCTTCCGTTGAAGGAGTAGCATACTCTTTGAGAGTGCGTTCAGCCATAGCAGTATTATTTTGTGCTTCTCTCTTTTTCTTATGCAAAAACCTTTCGATCTTAGGAATAAATTCTCCGAGACTTTTACTTCTTCGCATAAGAAATCGAGAACCCAAGAAGTTAGTGGTAAAACAAAGAAAGAAGTAGAAGAAAAGAGGAAGAGAAGAGAGTTCTAATCACAAAGAAAGAGTTAATCAAATTAGTTTACTCCCCGGCAGCGGCGCCAAAAACTTGATGAGATAAAACCGCAAGTGCACGGTCTTACCGAAGTAGTATTTAAAGAGTATCGTTCCGACAGGGAGTAGTTTAATTCAATTAACCTTTAGAGATGATTAGAAGAGAAGAGAATTGTAAGTTGCGGGTTTTCAAACGGTTGAAAATTAATATAATAAAAAAGAGCCTTGGGATCGTTGGTTTCATCTAAATTACAAGTCCTTCTCAAACCAAAACTATAAGCTTATAATGTTATGTTTAGACCTAATTTCTCAAGACAGTTTCTCTTATGTTCCTCTAGCAACCAAGCCTATTTCGCTGACTTGATTACTATCAGACTTTGGTTCCTCTAACAACCAAGCCTATCTCGCTGACTTGATTGTTATTAGTTCCCTTGAAGATCGAAACTATATGTCTCAAAGATTGCAAAGCCTACTTCGCTGACTTTGCAATCCTTGTCTGAATTCACTTGTTCGAATATCAAAGCTCCACTTTCGTTTTATGAATTGATATTTGGAATAATGGATAAACAATTATCAAACCCTCCACTTTCGTTTCCACAGTTTGATAATGGTTGATCCATGTTAAGACGGTGAATTCAGATAAGAAATTAGGGTTACATAAGATTAAGGCTTAGAGTTTGGTTTGATTAGGATTATATCATTTAGACTTATCCAACAATCCCAAGACAAGGAGAAGTCTACTCACTCATGTTCATCGTAGACATGGGGGAGAAGAGAGAAAGCATAAAGGTAAATGACAAGAAAATAAAGGAAAAGAAAAGAACTTTAATTAGAAAAGCAATTGTCACTTATTGAATTCCAAGGAAAGATGAATATTTGTGATGGATGGCTACTCTATTAATAGCATTTGTTCGACTTAAAATCTAAGCTATTACATTCGGGCTAAAAATAGAGTAGCTTAAAATCTAAGCAAAAGCAGCAAAAGTAACACTGGAGGGTGGCACGGCCGTGCCAAGCTTCTGGCATGGGGGAGACATATTTTTGTCTCTCAATCTTCATATTTTTGCATCCAATCGGCTCCAAGTCCCTTTCTTTTGCTCCAAGACTCAATCCATCCAATATTCATTCCTGAAATAAAATAAAATGCAATTTAAAGTAAACTATCCTAAAAAGGAAATAATATTAACATAAAATAAAATAAAATCTAAATAAAACTAAACTAAAAGAATATAAAAGTAAGCAATAAATGACTCATCAATACGTAACGGGATGGGGTCTCTGATTGCATACTTCTATTCCTTTACGTATTGACTTTGAAATTATGATTAATGTTATTGAACTGAATTTATGATGTGTTTTGATGAGGCCTGCGTGCCAAGACTATTTATGACGTTCAAATTTAATTCCGCTGCTTTTATGTTGAAGTTTATGTTGAAGGATAAATTATTATTTATCTATTTTTGAGATTTTTAAGAAGTGTGATATCCCGTTATATGTTGTTTACTCTGATAAATGTCTATGAAATTTTTTTATGTTGGGAAAATGGGGTGTTACAAGAGCAGGTCGGTCTGTCCGGCCAAGTAGTTGAGTCGTTTGTGTCGTGTGATAGTTGAATATTGTCGTTGTGTGTTTTTTTTCAAATTAATGGTTATGTTTTATTATGTGATCATATTTAACTAACTAACTTTAATGTGGTTTTTGTGTATTGTTTGAAGTTTCTATTTTGTTATATATAGTTTATGATATTTAAGCAATAATTAAATTCATTTTCTCGTGTGCTCTGAATTTCGAGGACGAAATTCTTTTAAAGGGGTAGAGTTGTAATGCCCTATTTTATTTATTTATTTATTTTATTGTGTATAGAGTCTTTTAGAATAATTTATTTAATTATTGTGATATGTATTATTTTTGAGTTATGTGGGGCATTTATTAGTAGCTTTTATTTTTTTATTTAGTTGAGGAATATAATTAAAATAGAATTATGCGGCCATGGGGGAAGATTTGGAAATAAGGGAAAATAAGCAGGTTAAGGATTTATCTAAAGGGGAGAGTCAGAATTAGAAAAATTAGAATACGTGAAAGTTGTTTTTGGGAAAAAAGGGAGAAAAGTGAGAAGTCGGAGAAAGAGAAGAGGAGCAATCTCGCAGAGACCGATCATCTAATGTAAGATAAGGGTGGGACTAAATTTCTCTAAAAATGGGTTGTATAATTCTGAAAAAGGGTTTAACATCGTTGTTGTTGTTTTGTTAATTTTGATTGTTGAGAAATTAGGTTTTGAAATTAAAATCGATTGTTGAAAGAGTAGGTAAACTGTTGAATTGAGGTAATAATTGGTGATAACGTAGGAAGATTAAAATTTAAAGCAACAAAACAAGGATGAATGAATTAGGATTTTAACAGCAGTAAGGGTGGGATTAACTTTCTCTAATCTTAGGTTGTATCATTCTGAAATTGAGTTTTGCATGTTGTTGTTTGTGAATTTGGGAATTAGGTTTTGAAGTTGTAATTGGTTGTTAATAGAATAGAAAATCCATTGACTTTTTGTACAGTTGGTGTTTAGATCATAGGTTATTCATATCGCAATGTTCCAATCAGTTATGGGGTTTGGGTTGATGAAAATTGGGATTTTCGCTTGAAAAGTCAGTGTCTAAACGTTTTTGAAAATAAGTGATTATGTGACGTTCTGGGAACCGATTTTTGGCGTTTTGGATTTTACGCGCGAAAACATGAAAATTGGAAAATCTGATGTTGTCTGTAAGGCAGAAATTGGACTGCGATTTTAGGCATCGGACTACGATTTTGACCAGGTTTTGGGGTGTTTAAGTGCGAAAAAATCGTAATACGATGGGGAAAAATCGGGCTACGATTTTGCCTGATCAGAAACTTTTAAAATGCATTTTTCTTCAACCAAATTGTTTCCAAACTTATTTCTAAGTGTAGGAACTTCATCCTAATCATCTAGGGGTGTTTTTATAAAAGAAATAACTTTGAATAAAGGGTCTAATGAGATCCTTGTGTTGCTTTACTTTGTATAAAGGGTCTAATAACTTTGTATAGCGAGTAGTCCTTTAATGGGCTCGCCTGGCGAGTTGATCAGTGGCATTTTGCAATGTTTCGCGTTCTTGCGTCTGTTTCATACGTTTATGTTTTGAATTAGTCTTTTGTATAAACATAAAAGTTCTTGATAATTGTGTTATCTTTCCAAGAGCCTTGGTTTGACATGAAAATCTTTTGTGGATAATTTAATTGTTTTTACGAAGATGTATGGTGAATTGTGGTCGTTTAACATGATGCCTATTTGATGTATTTTCCATTGATGAATTGTGAGACTATGAAGTTGTTGTTGTTGCTGTTATGATGTTATATGATTGTGTTCATGATTGATGAATTATTATATAAACATCTTTGATTGATGAATATGATATTATGATGCAAAGTCGTTGTTCTTGTCGTTGCCGCTGTTGTCATCAATGTCGTTAAAGTTGTAAGTTGTTGTCGATGTCGTTGAAGTTATTGGTTGTTGTTGCATTTGTTGCTGAGTCCATGCATAATCATTTAAACTTGAGGGCTTGATGCTCTGTTGAATGTATAATCATTCATTAATGTTGAGGCCATGATGCTCTATTGAATGAATAATCATTCATTAAAGTTGAGGCCTTGATGCTCTGTTGAATGTATAATCATTCATACCACGTTGATAGCTTGATGCTCTGTTGAATGTATAATCATTCATTAAAGTTGAGGGCTTGATGCTCTGTTGAATGTATAATCATTCATTAAAGTTAGGGGCTTGATGCCCTGATTGGTACCACATGCATATTGCATTGTTAAGTTGATGTTGTTGTCGTTGCATTGTTCAAGTTGATGTTGTTGTCGTTGCATTGTTGTTGATGTCGAGTTGTCGGTGTTGTCGTCGTGTTGTCAAGTTTTCGAAATAATTGATGAATTGTAGTTGGAATTATGTGAACTATTGTTAATGATGATTTGCTGTTGTTTTATATTGATAAATTCTCTTATATAAATTATAGTTTATTAGTATTGCTAATGATGAATAGATGTTGTTATGTGTTGTTAAATTCTATTATAGAATTATATTGCTTATTATTATTGAATGTGAAATCGCACCCCTTCTGTTTGAATGTTGCCTCTACGTGGGTAGCGTGCAGATAACCAGGATTTGCTACTGATGTCAGTTGACTCTCTCACACGTCGTCTTAGGGTCGCTCTGATACGTAATGGGATGGGGACTTTTGATGTTTATTTCCTTTGTTACGTATTTATCTTTATGAATTTATTGTTGAACCAATTTTTGTTAGATTTTAATGACGTTGTCTACGTTGAGGCCTTAGTGCCAATTTTGTTTAATGATGAATAATTATTTTCCGCTGTGACATTGTTGGAAATTATTGATAAAAGATGTTTAAATAAATATTAATTTTTACTCTATTTATCTTTTAAAGAAGTGTGATATCCTGTTTAAGCTGAATACTCCGATTATTATGTATTATTTTGCATGTTGGGAAAATGTGGTGTTACAATTGGTATCAGAGCAGGTCGGTCTGTCCGGCCAAGTAGTTGAGTCGTTTGTGTCGTGTGACAATTGAATATTATCGTTGTTTTTTTTTTTCTAATTAATGGTTATCTTTTATTATGTGATGATGTTCAACTGACTAACTTTAATGTGGTTTTTGTGTATTGTTTGAAGTTTCTATTTTGTTATATATAGTTTATGATATTTAAGCAATAATTGAATTCATTTTTGTTATCTGGATTTTGGGGTGTCAAGTCATTAATTAGGCTTGAACCTTTCAATCTTTGATATTCTCTATTTTTTCTTGGGAAGGGGAAAATTGAGAAAACCCTTTGAAACTCTAAGTTCGGGGGTAGTTTTCGTTACGGGAAGGTGTTAAGCATCCGGAACGACTATAGTATTCTATAGGAACCGTTTTCCTAAGTTTATGACTACGCTTTGTTTTTATGCTTATTTATGGAAAAGAAAATTTATTTAGTTTAAGAACGGAGGGAGGAAAATGTTTGAGATTTTATTTTATTGGACTTGGAGAGGTTTTGACCTCTTGCCTACATACCCTTTTAAGGGATCAAAATTCCATGTAGTTCTCTCTCAAAAAATTGTTTTTGTGTGTTTGATTGATTTTAAGTTTTGCAAATGGTTTTGAAGAAGAGAAGGAGGCCGTAAAGGCATGAGACGAGACAATAGTGAATGGTTGGTTCAATTATTAAGGAAAGAGTGTCTAAGTAGAAATTAAGATTCATTGAAGTTTTGATTAAGAAAATAAAGGAAAATACAATGGAGTGTTGACTCCAAGGTTTATTAGAGAAAAAAAAGTTTGAGTTATGGAGTTATTTCTGGGAAAATGATATTTTTTCTAAGTATTGCGTTTCCTAAATATACATCTAAGCGGTAAACATACAACGTATGTGCGTGTCGGTGTACATCATTATAGAGAGTCCATTGTCCTTTACACTTTGCCCTAGTTTACATGCTATGGTCTTGCAAGAAATTAAAAGGAAATTAAACTACCTAGAACTATTACATGTCCACTTAACATAAGAATGAATAGGAATGAAATGATGAAATGCTATAAAATGGATGAGACATAGAACAAAAATGGTTAGTAAAATAAGGCATGAAAATATGGCAAGGAGAGCAAACAAAGGAATATAGGATAAACGGTAAAATAACGACGATAACCACAATACAAAGAGAAATGCAATAGTTGCAAGGCAATAAATTAACAAATCATGTCGAAAACAACGAAACACACACACAAACAGCGACATTCTCATCATGAAATTGCACATCGGACATTCATACCATAGATCAAGATATCACGAACGGAAAAACGAGAAATTGCATGAAATTCAACTAAAGAGAAAAAGTAATCAAGAAAGCAACACATATATTTTTTATCAATTTTATAACATGTAAAACATCACAAAAAAAGTAAAAAATGTATCAAGAAACACATAGATTTTTTTAAGGAATTTTTACGAGAAAATTAGAACGAACAGTGGTTCAAACAGCAAGAAAACAAGGTGTGAATAGCAAGAAAACAGCAGAAACGCAGCTAAACCAAAGGGAACAGGCCCAAGCCCAAACCTAAGGGGTCCGGACGCACAGGAACCACAGGATTGATCTAGGGGATCAAACCCTAGATCAAACGGCCAGGATTGAAGGGAAATGGACCGGTCTTGGACCGGTCCGGTTCACTGGCCTATACAAGGAGGGGAGCACCGGTTTATTTCATTTGCTATTGTCCTTTCTCTCTCTAACTTCTCACTTCTCTCATCTCTCTCTGACTTCCTCCGCTGGACTCAAGAACGAACGGCCGGGGAAGATGAAGATCTGGCCGGAACCTTCATAGGTCCGCCGGAATCTTCATCTTCTCCAGTGAGATCTCCAGTTTCCGGCAACCTCTAACCTCACCAGAACTTCAAAATTTTTACGTCTTTCTACTCGCCTCTAAACCCTAAACACGAATCTAACACTAATTTTCACAAACAAGGCTTGAAACAACGTAGATCTAGAATTTTCATACGGTTTTGAAAATTATTTTTAGGTTTTTTAAACTTTTTGAATGTAACCGTTCAAACTCCTACAGATCTACATAGTTTCGTCTTTGTTACGGTTCTTGAGAAAGAAAGATGAAGTTTGAGTTTTACCTGAGTTTTTAATCAGAGATTTCACGAGATTCTTCGGAAAAACTTGATTCTTGGCTCTGTTTTGTTGATTTTGCTTGGAAACCGAAAATAAATCGGTGTCTTCACCGGTTCACTTTCTTCATCTTCTTCGCCGGTTTGAAACTCTTTTCCTTTTCTTCTTCTTCTCCCTGTGATCGGTGCTTGAGTTTCTCACCTCCGGTGAGGAATTCGCGCCTGGAATTGCAGGGACTTCAGTTCAGTGATGAAGATTCATCCATGAATCTCTGAGAACTGATGCGATTTCGGTGAATTTATTGATGAAATTTGGTTTTGAAAGTTAGGGTTTGTGAATTGTTCTTGGTGGATTTTCTGTTTTGATCCTAACTGCCAAGAGAGAGAAGTTTTTCACGTGTTTGTGATGTGGCACTAGTTGAATGGGTCTCTGTGTGGATTTCTGACACTGTACACTATTTATAAGCTGCCACTTGTACTTGAGATCCAATGAAATGGTGACACCTGGACATGTATGAAAAATGGCTCGGCCTTGGACTTGTTGTGACCTAAGGACCTTTCTGCAAAAAATGTAAAATTGAGGACTAAACTGCAATTAATAATAATGGACTAAAATGCAAATTTAAAAAGCTTTGGACTAAAGTGCAATTCTGGAAACTTGCTTGACGGACCAGAATGCAATTAAAAATAAAATTGAATTAAAATTGGTAAATTGGAAAAAAAAAAAAAGTAAAGTGAAAAATAAAATAAAACCAACAATGGACTAAAACGAACCAATACAACAATGAGGTATTTTAAAATACCTCTCTGTCGAATTTTGGACGGGAAAAGACTAAAATGCCCCTAGGGACTAAGCTGACTCAAACTGACCCAGACACAATTTTGAAATGGTTTTTAAACAAAGACTCAACGATGATTTGTAAAACAAGCCGAAAAGGCTCAGAGACAAACACAGGGACTAAAATGGGTTCCACTGCAGGAAATGACCAAAATACCCCTTTTGTATGATTTTTGAAATAACATGCAGGAAAAGCAATGCAATGATTCAGAGAGTTTTCAAATGACTTGTAATGTTAGAAAGACACTTTGGGATGATCCTATGCAAGAAAAACACAGGCAAAACCATGATTTAAAAATACCTTGAGACATAGACAGTAAAATATGCAGATGAAAATAAAGTGAAGATTCAAAGTAAAACAACAGTAAATTGACAATTATCAGTGGTAGAAAAGAAATTTGAACGAGTATTTTTAGGTCCAAAATCAGAGTATAACAATTTTCTCTTGTTATTGAGTTGTAACGCCTTCTTTTATTTATTTATTTATTTTATTGAGTATAGAGTCTTTTAGAATAATTTATTTAATTATTGTGATATGTGTTATTTTTGTGTTATGTGGGGCATGTATTAGTAGATTTTATTTTATTATTTAGTGGAGGAATATAATTAAAATAGAATTATGCAGCCTTGGGGGCAGATTTAGAAATAAGGGAAAATAAGTAGGTTAAGGATTTATATAAAGGGGAGAGTCAGAATTAGAAAAATTAGAATACGTGAAAGCTGCTTTTGGGAGAAAAGGGAGAAAAGTGAGAAGTCAGAGAAAGAGAAGAGGAGCAATCTCGTAGAGACCAATCATCTAATCTAAGGTAAGGGTGGGACTACCTTTCTCTAATAATGAGTTGTATAATTCTGAAAAAGGGTTTACATCGTTGTTGTTGTTATGTTAATTTTGATTGTTGAGAAATTAGGTTTTGAAATTAAAATTTATTGTTGAAAGAGTAGGTAAACCGATGAATTAAGCTAATAATTAGGATGAATGAATTAGGATTTTAACAGCAGTAAGGGTGGGATTAACTTTCTCTAATCTTAGGTTGTATAATTCTGAAATTGAGTTTTGCATGTTGTTGTTTGTGAATTTGGGAATTACGTTTTGAAGTTGTAATTGGTTGTTAATAGAATAGAAAATCCATTGACTTTTTGTACAGTTGGTGTTTAGATCAAAGGTTATTCATATCGCAATGTTCCAATCAGTTATGGGGTTTGGGTTGATGAAAATTGAGATTTTCACATGAAAAGTCGGTGTCTAAACGTTTTTGAAAATAAGTGATTATGTGACGTTCTGGGAACCGATTTTTGGCGTTTTGGATTTTACGCTCGAAAACGTGAAAATTGGAAAATCTGATGTTGTCTGTAAGGCAGAAATCGGACTGCGATTTTAGGGATCGGACTACGATTTTGACCAGGTTTTGGGGTGTTTAAGTGCGAAAAAAATCGTAATACGATGGGGAAAAATCGGGCTACGATTTTGCCTGACCAGAAACTTTTAAAATGCATTTTTCTTCAACCAAATTGTTTCCAAACTTATTTCTAAGTGTAGGAACTTCATCCTAATCATCTAGGGGTGTTTTTATAAAAGAAATAACTTTGAATAAAGGGTCTAATGAGATCCCTTTGTTGCTTTACTTTGTATAAAGGGTCTAATAACTTTGTATAGCGAGTAGTCCTTTGATGGGCTCGCCTGGCGAGTTGGTCAGTGGCATTTTGCAATATTTCGCGTTCTTGCGTCTGTTTCATACGTTTATGTTTTGAATTAGTCTTTTGTATAAACATAAAAGTTCTTGATAATTGTGTTATCTTTCCAAGAGCCTTGGTTTGACATGAAAATCTTTTGTGGATAATTTAATATGTTTTTACGAAGATGTATGGTGAATTGTGGTCGTTTAACACGATGCCTATTTGATGTATTTTCCATTGGTGAATTGTGAGACTATGAAGTTGTTGTTGTTGCTGTTATGATGTTATATGATTGTGTTCATGATTGATGAATTATTATATAAACATCTTTGATTGATAAATATGATATTATGATGCAAAGTCGTTGTTCTTGTCGTTGCCGCTGTTGTCGTCAATGTCGTTAAAGTTGTAAGTTGTTGTCGATGTCGTTGAAGTTATTGGTTGTTGTTGCATTTGTTGCTGAGTCCATGCATAATCATTTAAAGTTGAGGGCTTGATGCTCTGTTGAATGTATAATCATTCATTAAAGTTGAGGGCTTGATGCTCTGTTGAATGTATAATCATTCATTAAGGTTGAGGGCTTGATGCGCTGTTGAATGTATAATCATTCATACCACGTTGATGGCTTGATGCTATGTTGAATGTATAATCATTCATTAAAGTTGAGGGCTTGATGCGCTGTTGAATGTATAATCATTCATGCTCTGTTGTCGTTACATTGTCGTTGATGTCGATTTGTCGGTGTTGTCGTCGTGTTGTCAAGTTGTCGAAATAATTGATGAATTGTAGTTGGAATTATGTGAACTATTGTTGATAATGATTTGCTGTTGTTTTATGTTGATAAATTCTCTTATCTAAATTATTGTTTATTAGTATTGCTAATGATGAATAGATGTTGTTATGTGTTGTTAAATTCTTTTATAGAATTATATTGCTTATTATTATTGACTGTGAAATCTCACCCCTTCTATTTGAATGTTGCCTCTACGTGGGTATCGTGCAGATAACTAGGATTAGCTGCTGATGTGAGTTGACTCTCTCACGCGTCATCTTAGGGTCGCTCTGATACGTAACGGGATGGAGACTTTTGATGTTTATTTCCTTTGTTACGTAATTATCTTTATGAATTTATTGCTGAACCAATTTTGTTGGATTTGAATGACGTTGTCTACGTTGAGGCCTTAGTGCCAATTTTGTTGAATGATGAATAATTATTTTCCGCTGCGACGTTGTTGGATATTATTGATAAAAGATGTTTAAATATATAGTAATTTTTACTCTATTTATCTTTTAAAGAAGTGTGACATCCTGTTTAAGTTGAATACTCTGATTATTATGTATTATTTTTCATGGTGGGAAAACGGGGTGTTACATTTGTGGGACCTGCTTTGAAGTGTCGCAAGTTGACTCCTCTTTTTATTGGACCGTTTGATGTTGTTGAGAAGGTTGGGGTTGTAGCGTATTGGATTGCGTTACTACCGTCTTTGTCGAATCTTCATGATGTGTTTCATGTGTCTCAGTTGAGGAAGTATGTGTATGATGCGTCTCATGTGATTCAAGTGGATGATTTGGAAGTAAGGGATAATTTGATCGTTGAGACTTGGCCAGTTAGAATTGAGGATCGTGAAGTGAAGCGGTTGCGTGGCAAAGAGATTGTTTTGGTGAAAGTGATTTGGATTGGACCGACTGGTGAGAGTGCCACTTGGGAATCGGAGATTAGAATGAAGGTTTCGTATCCGGAGTTGTTTCCTTCAGGTAATTTTTGAGTGCGAAAATTCTTTTTAGGGGGGAGAGTTGTAACAGCCCAATTTTTGTTAGATTTATTTTTGGTTTTTTTAATATATGTTTCTATGTGCTTGTGTGTGATTATTTATCGTTGTGTGCATTTTAATCGGTTTTCGTGTTAGAAGGGGGAATTTACTCATTTTGGACTCAGGGGTATTTTGGTCATTTTGTGAGCAAGGGTAAATTAGTAAATTTTGGTGAGGATTATTTTTACTGTTTCAAGTGAGAAGCATTATTTTACTAAGTCACTAGTGTGGTAAATAGTTATGAGCCGGTAAGTGACCATTGTTAATATTTTACCGTTAAGTGTGTAGAAACGAATTCTGATTGAGTGGGTTAAGCCCACTAAGACATTAGGGTTAAGCCCAATTAAGAGTAGCCTATATAAACCTTGTCTTAAGAGAAAATAGCATTCATTTTTCATTTCATAAGGTTTTTGGAGAGAGGTAGAGAGAAAGTGCAAGAGAAGAGAAAAAGGGTTAGAAGAGAGGAGACTTGAAGACCTAAGAGGTGGTGGTGATTCTAGGAACTAAATTGAAGCTTGGGCTAGGATTTTTGCTAACTAAGGTAAGGGGGTTAGATTTCAACCATAATCAATTAGTTGTAATTTTTCATTAATTGCATGATTAAGTGCTTCATTGAATAAATGATTATTTATTAATAGTTGTTGAAATTTGTGCACTAATTCTGTAACTGGGTTGCTGAAGCGAACCGAAAGCGAACTTTTGATGTAGCTTATGGAATTTAAGCGAACTTGCCTAGTTTCATCAACCTTTGATTTTCGTTCCGGGCTTTAGGGGGCCAATCCGAGCTTTGTAAAATGCCTCTTTCAACTTGTTTAACCACTGTTTGAACTCCTAAACCTACTGAAACATGTTTTACTCATTCGAATTTGGGATTTCCATTTTGGGTTGAAACTTGAATTTTGGAAATTTTGGATTTTTGTCGAAATGAACTTTTGTGAACTAAATGGGATTACAAGTTGGGTTTACGGTTCATATAGACTTAGACAAGACTGGTAAAGTGGGTCAAACATCTTACTCATGTTAAACTTGATATTTCGGGTGGGAATGTGGAAAATGTGAACTTGAGTTTTCTCATACGAACTTAAGCTATACTTTTAACTAATGTCTAATAGTTTGTAAGTGGCTTAAGCTCATGACTACATGATTGATTAAGTTTGATTTGTGAGTTTTCAAACTTGAATAAGTTATCTTATTTTGGAAATTATCAATGTTGGCCGTTTGGCCACTTGATACAGATTTTGTCGAAAATGATTCTTTAAGGCCAATTACTTTAAATTCCTTTGTGATTAGTTGTCTATGTTGAATGAAGATATGTGAGTAAATGGTAAGTATTAGAGGTGACGTTTAGCACAAGGTGTTGTATTTTTCAATTTAATTGGATTGTGATAAATTGTGCAAAGTTGATGAACTATAGAATATAGTTGAAGTTGACTAATGAATACATGTTGATGAATTGTGATATTTTGGTGATGACTCTTAATTGAATAATGACTTCTTGATTGTGTGGATGTAAATACTTGATAATGCAATTGTTGTTGAAGTTGAACAATGTAATTGGAGGTGTACTTTTGCATTGTGTTGGTGTATGTATATGTTGAGTAGTTTGCATTATTGAGTCTTTGCTTATGTCCATGCATCATCGTCATATCTAGTCATATGAGAAATGTAAAAGGAGGTATACTTTTACATAGTTGTGCGTTAGAGGAGGTGTACTCTTACATAAGATGTGCGGTTGGCATCTTGTTGTTGTTGTTTGGTACCATATCCATGTATGTGTTGGAATTAGGCGCATAGCATATTGACATGAGTCGTAATTGTTGCATGTGAATGATAATTGTGAAGATTGTCAAGAGATTGTGAATGATAATTGTTGATGATAAGTGTGGTTGGTGAGTGGTTGATCGTGATATTTGGGATTGTTATGTGAATGTGTATATTGAATTAATTGTTTATGTTGAGTAGTTGGAATTTGATTTAATTCATATATGCTCAAATTTATATTATTGATTATGATTGATGTAAAGCTTACACCCAGTGGTTTTGACCGCCTACCTGTCTTTGTGGATGGGTAGATGAGGTGCAGGGTTAGTTGCTTTGGTGAGTTGCTTGGTGGTTGCTTGGATAGCGGGAGCTATCTCCGTTATCATGTCCTTAGAGTCTAGGATAGGCTCCAATCTAGGTGTCTGTTTATGATTATTCTAGATTATCTGTTGTGGATTTATTATGTTTTGGAGATTTACCCAATTGTCGGGATTTTGGAGAATTTTGATGATGATGTATGTTGACATCGTAGCATGTATGCTTTTGAATTATATGGTTTATATCCGCTGCAACTGTTGAGAACGTTTATATATGCATGTTGTTTTGGATTTTGTTTGATGATGTAGCGTCTATTTCTTCAATATTTATATTATTTGCGTGTTTTATCGCTTTAATAGAAATAGTGCGTTACAAATCACGTATTTTTGAGAGTCGCTTCGACGACTAGGATAGGTAGAGCTATTAAGTCCAGAAAACTCACTCTTAAATTTATTAGAACATATCAAATTCTTCGTCGTATTAGCCAAGTGGCATATCAAATTGCTTTGCCCCCTTTTCTTTCAAACCAACACAATGGCGTCCTACACCTCCGACCATACAAAGCCTCAAACGGTGCTGTAACACCCCGTTTTCCCAATATTTAAAAATTTCTTAAAGCATAACATTTATCAGAGTAAACATCAAACAACGGGATATCACATATATCGTAATCCAACAGTTAAATAACAATTTAACCAATATCTTAAACATTGCAGCGGAAAATCATAATCATAATTCATAAAACGTTTTGGCACGTAGGCCCCATCAAATAGTTCATAATCGTAATCCATAACATTATAAAAAAAACATAATAGTCACGTAAGAGAATGAAGCATGAATAAACATAAACCCCATCCCGTTACGTATCAGAGCGACCTAGACGACACAGTGAAGGCAAGGCCAACTCACGAAAGCAACTGCACACTAAGCACGATCACCTGTAAGTTACCCATACGAAGGGCAACATTTTCAAGCAGAAGGGGTGAGATTTCATAATCAAATAACATTAATCAATGCAATTGCGAATCATAAATTAACATCATAATCATCCTTAAATAACATTGCATAATTGCAAAACAGTTATAACATAATCATATATCCAATTATCATGAACAAAATCACATAATTGATAAACACTTATCACGTAATCACGTATTCAATCATCATCAACAAGGCATCTTAATCATGACAATGTGACAATGCTCTTAGACTCCCTATATGCATGTGGTACCAATCGTCATCATAAGTATTAATATACTTTAATCGTGCGGAGGACAAAGCTCCTATAAAACGTGCGGAGGACAAAGCTCCTATTATTTGTGGTGAGGACTAAGCTCAATGAGATGCTATGCATGGACACTTATGAACAAAAACATCGTAATCAACATATCAACATGCATCCAATAATTTGGAGCTAACTTCATCATAAACTTATGCACTTAGTTAAATAACGGAAGCAGCATAAACAGGTCACATAAACAAAATGATATCATTATATCAATAGCTTATAAATATCAGGAATATCAACCTTCATATCTTGCATGAATATACAATACATTAGTTCATGTCCATTTAATATCAACATAACTTAAACAACTCTACAGACTGCATTAAACGTCATCATTAGGTCTTAATACCAACTAGGGGTTCGCTCTTGATCAACACGTGCGACACAGATCACACAAACACTCAAGCAAGTACGTTCTGGTTGTACTCGCGAGGCGAGAGTTCTTACTCGCCATGGCGAGTACCACTCATCTCCCAAACTAATGTTGTTCTGGGTTCCCCCTGATCCTACATTCATTCCTAATCAATACTAGGTATGTTCAGGCACTCTATGGCATCCAAGGTCCAACTAAAAATGTCGAAACACAAAATATGACATGCACTCTGCCTAAGCTCGCGAGGCGAGGAAGGGTTGCTCGCCATGGCGAGGAATCATTAGTCTCACCCTTACCTTGTTTGAAGAAAATCGCAGAACTCTTGGTCTCTTGCTCCTCTCTAAGCTTTTCTCCCTTTTTCCAAAAGTTTTCACGTACAATAGTTTTCTAAAGATATTAGGTCTTCCCTATTTATACCTCTTTCTAATAACTTATCTTATCTCACTTTCTCCCCCAAAACTATCTAAAATATCAAAACAGCCCTCAACTAAATATTTTATATTATTTTCAAATCTTTATTTTATTTAACAATAAAATAATTCTCATATTCTTATCAAATCTTCCAAAGCTCATAACTTAACACGTCATCGATCAAATCATCATAAATCATCAAGACATACCAAAATCATGCATATATTATATAAATATAATATAATCACCTAAACTCGATTAAATAAACGATTAAACGAAAGTGGGCGTTACAACTCTCCCCCACTTAAAAGATTTTCGTCCTCGAAAATTTACCTCAAGCAAACAACTCTGGATAAGACTCCAGCATCTTACTCTCAAGCTCCCACGTCAAGCTTTCACCAGTCGCTCCCGTCCAAACGACTCTCACGAGAGGTATCTCCTTGCCTCTCAACGTCTTCACTTTACGATCATCAATCCTCACCGGTAAAGTCTCTACCGTAAGGTTGTCTCTAACTTGCACATCGTCACTTTGGATTACAGGAGATGGATCCGGAACATACTTTCGAAGTTGCGACACATGGAAAACGTTGTGCAAATTCGAAAGATGCGGCGGTAAACCCACTCGGTAAGCCACCGTTCCAACTCTTTCCAATATCTGATACGGACCAATGAACTTCGGGGTCAACTTCTTTGACTTCAAAGCACGTCCTACACCAGTCATAGGAGTGACTCTTAAAAACACGTGGTCTCCTTCTTGAAACTCAAGATCTTTCCTATGCTTATCATGATAACTCTTTTGTCGACTCTGCGACGCTTTCATTTTCTCTTGGATCATCTGAACTTTCTCAGTAGTTTGCTGAACAATCTCTGGTCCTAAGACCACTCTTTCACCTGACTCAAACCAGCACAACGGAGTTCTGCATCTCCGACCATATAAAGCCTCGAAAGGTGCCATTCCAATACTTGAATGATAACTATTATTGTATGTGAACTCGATCAACGGAAGATGACTATCCCAAGTTCCTCCTTGCTCAAGAACACAAATTCTCAACAAATCCTCTAGCGACTGAATTGTCCTCTCCGACTGACCATCTGTTTGTGGATGATACGCCGAACTCAACCTCAACTTCGAACCCAAAGCCTCTTGCAAACTTTTCCAAAATCTAGAAGTAAATCTTGGATCTCTATCTGACACAATGCTCGAAGGAACACCATGCAACTTCACAATCTCCTTGATATAAATCTCTGCCAACTGGGCAACGGGGAAACTAATATTAATCGGTAGAAAATGAGCCGACTTCGTCAATCTATCAACAATAACCCAAATTGCGTCGTTCCCTCTAGGAGTATTTGGCAAACTCGTCACAAAATCCATGGATACACTATCCCATTTCCATTCTGGCACATCCAAAGGTACCATCATTCCAGCAGGTTTCTGATGCTCAACTTTCGACTTCTGACAAACTAAACAGGAATACACAAACTGTGCCACATCTCGTTTCAAACCAGACCACCAGAAAATCTTCTTTAAATCATGATACATCTTCGTAGCTCCCGGATGAATACTCAAGCTACTTCTATGACTCTCTTCAAGAATCATCTTCTTAATCTCTTCATTGTCTGGGATACAAATTCTTCCTCGGAATCTCAACACACCTTGATTGTCGATTTTAAAATCACTGTCTTCAGTCTGATCTCTAGCAACCAACAAGTCCACAAACTTTACATCAACTTTCTGTGCTTCCATGATATTTTTCAGAAATTCACTATCAATCTTCAGCATACCCAGTTTCACACTCTGAGTTGACCATTCGCAAACCAAACTCATATCTCTAAACTGTTCAAGCAATTCGAACTCTTTGACCATCATAGCGGACATATGCAATGTCTTCCTACTCAAGGCATCTGCAAAAACATTAGCTTTACCTGGATGATAATTCAAACCAAAGTCATAATCTTTCAACAATTCAAGCCATCTTCGCTGTCTCATATTCAATTCCTTCTGATCGAACAAATACTTCAAACTCTTGTGATCACTAAACACCTCAAATCTCGAACCATACAAGTAATGTCTCCATATCTTCAATACAAAGACTACGGCCGCCAACTCGAGATCATGCGTAGGATAATTCTTCTCATGAATTCTCAATTGTCTTGAAGCATAAGCTACCACTTTACCTTCTTGCATAAGTACACCTCCTAAACCCAACTGGGACGCATCACAATATACCACAAAAGGTTCATCTGACTTCGGCAAAATTAACACTGGAGCAGTCGTCAAACGCTTCTTCAATTCACCGAAACTGTTCTCACAATGGACGTCCCACACAAAAGTTTTACCTTTTCAAGTCAACTACGTTAGCGGAAGAGCTAACTTAGAAAACCCTTCAATAAACCTTCTATAGTAACCAGCTAAACCCAAGAAACTTTTAATCTCAGTAACTGACATAGGAGTCTCCCACTGTGATACCGCTTCAACTTTAGACGGATCCACTGCAATTACATCACCAGAAATAACATGGCCTAGAAAACTCACTTCTTTCAACCAGAATTCACACTTAGACAATTTAGCATAAAGCTTCTTCTCTTTCAACACTTGCAAAACAATCTTCAGATGCTCAGCATGTTCTTCTTCAGTCTTGGAGTAAATCAAAATATCGTCGATAAACACAACCACAAACCGATCCAAAAATGCATGGAAGATGCGATTCATATACTCCATAAACACTCCAGGTGCATTGGTAACACCAAAAGGCATAACTTTATATTCATAGTGACCATAACGCGTTCTGAAAACTGTTTTTTGCATATCTTCATCCTTTACTTTAATCTGGTGATAACCCGACCTCAAATCAATCTTGCTAAAAACACGTGCACCCACTAGCTGATCCATCAAATCATCAATTCTCGAAAGTGGATACCTATTCTTGATAGTTACCTTGTTCAACTGCCGATAATCAATACATAACCGCATACTACCATCTTTCTTCTTTACTAACAAAACCGGCGCTCCCCAAGGTGAAACACTCGGTCTAACAAACTTCTTCTCAAGCAAGTCTTCCAACTGTTTCTTCAACTCAGATAACTCAGAAGCAGACATACGATAAGGTGCCATCGAGACCGGCTTCGTTCTAGGGACAAGATCGATAGAAAACTCAACTTCTCTCTCTGGAGGCACATCAGGAATCTCATCTGGAAAAACTTCAGGAAAATCACACACCACCGGTAACCTATCAATCACTGCTTGATTCTCAATAGATAAAGTAACCATTAACGAAAACATCAAGATACCGTCGCGTTCCAGTTGCTTCAGCTGCTTAGTAGATAAAAACTCCGCACCACTTTCCTCGTCGACGGAAGAGAAATGCACTGACTTGCTAAAACAATTAATAAGAACGTTGTTGTACTCTAACCAGTTCATACCCAAAATCACATCCATACCGCTCAAAGGTAGACAAACTAAATCCATTTTGAAATCACGACCAAACATAGACAAAGGACATTTCAAACATACGAGAGAAGTAGTCACCGAACCCTTAACTGGAGTTTCGACAACCATCTCTCCATTCATATCAGACAAATCAAGACCCAAAGCAGAAACACAATCGAAAGCAATGAAACAATGCGTAGCACCAATATCAATAATAGCAACTAAAGGAGTATTATTAATATAGCAAGTACCTCTGATCAAACGATCCTCGTTCTCTGTCTGAGTACCAGTCAAAGCAAAGACTATACAAGTAGTCGGCGCCCTCTTAGGCTGAGAACACTGTGAACTAATGTGACCCTCTCCGTTGCAATTAAAGCACACAATGTCCGTACGATTGCAATCAGCTACAACATGACCTTTCTTGCCACACCGGACACACTTCTTGATTTCCTCAGGGCAGACGTTGCTTTTGTGGCCTTTCTCACCACAATTGAAACACACAATCTCTGCAGCATCCTTCTTCTTAGGCCGCCTAACATCGACCATCTTCTATTTCCCTTTATCAGCAGGGGCACTGTACGGCTTAGGACGACTCTGCTGTCCCTTGCCCTTTCTCTCATTCACTACTTTGTAGTGAGCCTTCGTATCCTCTTCATAGATCCTGCAGCTATTGACCAAATCTAGAAAAACTCTCAGCTGTTGTTACCCAATTGCCCTCTTGATGTCGGGCCTCAAACCGTTATCGAACTTGATGCATCTCGAGAACTCAGCATTCTCAGCAGTATAGTGCGGGTAGAACTTTGACAGCTCCACGAACTTGGCAGCATACTCTGTCACAGACATGTTTCCTTGCTTCAACTCAAGGAACTCGATCTCCTTCTTCCCGCGAACATCTTCCGGAAAGTATCTTCTCAGGAACTCTCTCCTGAAAACAGCCCAAGTCACAACAGCTCCCTCCTGCCCAAGGGTAGGCAGAAGAGCAACCCACCAGTCATCAGCTTCCTCGGCTAGCTGATGAGTACCAAACCGCACCTTCTGATCTTCAGTGCACTACATAATCCGGAAAATCCTCTCAATCTCCTTAAGCCACGTCTGGGCTCCATTAGGGTCATAACGTCCTTTGAAAGTCGGAGGGTTCTTCTTCATGAACGTCTCCAACATCCTAGCTTCAGCATTCGCACCAGCATTTGTGTTAGGTTGTTGTCCTACAGCTTGGGCAACAACTTGTAGAGCAGCAGCTAACGCAGCATCGTTTCTTCCAGCCATTTCCGAGATTCTACAAAAGTAGCAACAACAACATAAGATAGTAATATAAATATTACTAAGACTCGACACGACTCTCTAATTGACCGGCGGACCAACCTGCTCTGATACCAATTGTAACACCCCGTTTTCCCAATATTTAAAAATTTCTTAAAGCATAACATTTATCAGAGTAAACATCAAACAACGGGATATCACATATATCGTAATCCAACAGTTAAATAACAATTTAACCAATATCTTAAACATTGCAGCGGAAAATCATAATCATAATTCATAAAACGTTTTGGCACGTAGGCCCCATCAAATAGTTCATAATCGTAATCCATAACATTATAAAAATAACATAATAGTCACGTAAGAGAAGGAAGCATGCATCAACATAAACCCCATCCCGTTACGTATCAGAGCGACCTAGACGACACAGTGAAGGCAAGGCCAACTCACGAAAGCAAACTGCACACTAATCACGATCACCTGGAAGTTACGCATACGAAGGGTAACATTTTCAAGCAGAAGGGGTGAGATTTCATAATCAAATAACATTAATCAATGCAATTGCGAATCATAAATTAACATCATAATCATCCTTAAATAACATTGTATCATTGCTAAACAGTTATAACATAATCATATATCCAAATATCATGAACAAAATCACATAATTGATAAACACTTATCACGTAATCACGTATTCAATCATCATCAACAAGGCATCTTAATCATGACAATGTGACAATGCTCTTAGACTCCCTATATGCATGTGGTACCAATCGTCATCATAAGTATTAATATACATTAATCGTGCGGAGGACAAAGCTCCTATAAAACGTGCGGAGGACAAAGCTCCTATTATTCGTGGTGAGGACTAAGCTCAATGAGATGCTATGCACGGACACTTATGAACAAAAACATCGTAATCAACATATCAACATGCATCCAATAATTTGGAGCTAACTTCATCATAAACTTATGCACGTAGTTAAATAACGGAAGCAGCATAAACAGGTCACATAAACAAAATGATATCATTATATCAATAGCTTATAAATATCAGGAATATCAACCTTCATATCTTGCATGAATATACAATACATTAGTTCATGTCCATTTAATATCAACATAACTTAACAACTCTACAGACTGCATTAAACGTCATCATTAGGTCTTAATACCAACTAGGGGTTCGCTCTTGATCAACACGTGCGACATAGATCGCACAAACACTCAAGCAAGTACGTTCTGGTTGTACTCGCGAGGCGAGAGTTCTTACTCGCCATGGCGAGTACCACTCATCTCCCAAACTAATGTTGTTCTGGGTTCCCCCTGATCCTACATTCATTCCTAATCAATACTAGGTATGTTCAGACACTCTATGGCATCCAAGGTCTAACTAAAAATGTCGAAACACAAAATATGACATGCACTCTACCTAAGCTCGCGAGGCGAGGAAGGGTTGCTCGCCATGGCGAGTTGCACCAAACAACTCGCGAGGCGAAGGGAAAGGGCTCGCGTGGCGAGCGATGAAGTTCATCACTCGCAAGGCGAGGATCATCACTCGCCGTGGCGAGCGATGAACAGAAGCACGGGCAGACTAGGGTTTTTCTCAAAAATCCAACACACAACATGGTTCAAAGCCTAATTTTGATTCCATAATCCATCCTAAACATGTTCTAAGGTTAAAGGACGGTTTCTACATCAATCTACACAAGTTTTACCGTTTGATCATCAATTTTTAGGGTTTTGACCTAATTTCCAAACTTTTCTAAAACAATCGTAACTTTGCCATTTAATCATCAGAATCACAGCAATCAACGTTATTGAATTATTAGTCTCACCCTTACCTTGTTTGAAGAAAATCGCAGCACTCTTGGTCTCTTGCTCCTCTCTAAGCTTTTCTCCCTTTTTCCAAAAGTTTTCACGTACAATAGTTTTCTAAAGATATTAGGTCTTCCCTATTTATACCTCTTTCTAATAACTTATCTTATCTCACTTTCTCCCCCAAAACTATCTAAAATATCAAAACAGCCCTCAACTAAATATTTTATATTATTTTCAAATCTTTATTTTATTTAACAATAAAATAATTCTCATATTCTTATCAAATCTTCCAAAGCTCATAACTTAACACGTCATCGATCAAATCATCATAAATCATCAAGACATACCAAAATCATGCATATATTATATAAATATAATATAATCACCTAAACTCGATTAAATAAACGATTAAACGAAAGTGGGCGTTACAGGTGCCATTCCGATACTAGAATGAAAATTGTTGTTGTAAGTAAACTCAATCAACGGTAAACATTTGACCCAACTGACACCTTGCTCCAAAACACAAGCTCTCAACAAATCCTCCAAACTCTGAATAGTCCTCTCGGTTTGCCCATCGGTCTGAGGATGATACGCATAACTCAATCTCAACTTAGTTCCCAAAGCAGCTTGCAAACTTTCCCAAAACTTAAAAGTAAACCTCGGATCCCGATCTGACACAATACTAGAAGGAATACCATGCAACCTCACAATCTGCTTGATGAGTCATTTATTGACTATTTTAATATGCTTTTTAGTTTAGTTTTATTTAGATTTTATTTTATTTTATGTTAGTATTATTTCCTTTTTAGGATAGTTTACTTTAAATTGCATT
Source organism: Medicago truncatula (assembly GCF_003473485.1). Lineage (NCBI taxonomy): Eukaryota > Viridiplantae > Streptophyta > Magnoliopsida > Fabales > Fabaceae > Medicago > Medicago truncatula. Next base: position 24,439,590 of record NC_053043.1, on the reverse strand, counting down.
TTATTTTATTTCAGGAATGAATATTGGATGGATTGAGCCTTGGAGCAAAAGAAAGGGACTTGGAGCCGATTGGATGCAAAAATATGAAGATTGAGAGATAAAAATTTGTCTCCCCCATGTCAGAAGCTTGGCACGGCCCGTGCTAGCCTTGGCACGGCCGTGCCACCCTCCAGAGTCACTTTTGCTGCGTTTGCTTAGATTTTAAGCTACTCTATTTTTAGCTCGAATGTAATAGCTTAGATTTTAAGTCGAACAAATGCTATAAATAGAGTAGCCATCCATCACAAATATTCATCTTTACTTGGAATTCAATAAGTGACATTTGCTTTTCTAATTAAAGTTCTTTTCTTTTCCTTTATTTTCCCGTCATTTACCTTTATGCTTTCTCTCTTCTCCCCCATGTCTACGATGAACATGAGTGAGTAGACTTCTCCTTGTCTTGGGATTGTTGGATAAGTCTAAATGACATAATCCTAACCAAACCAAGCTCTAAGCCTTAATCTTATGTAACCCTAATTTCTTATCTGAATTCACCGTCTTAACATGGATCAACCATTATCAAACTGTGGAAACGAAAGTGGAGGGTTTGATAATTGTTTATCCATTATTCCAAATATCAATTCATAAAACGAAAGTGGAGCTTTGATATTCGAACAAGTGAATTCAGACAAGGATTGCAAATTCAGCGAAATAGGCTTTGCAATCTTTGAGACATATAGTTTCGATCTTCAAGGGAACTAATAACAATCAAGTCAGCGAAATAGGCTTGGTTGTTAGAGGAACCAAAATCTAATAGTAATCAAGTCAGCGAAATAGGCTTGGTTGCTAGAGGAACATAAGAGAAACTGTCTTGAGAAATTAGGTCTAACATAACATTATAAGCTTATAGTTTTGGTTTGAGAAGGACTTGTTATTTAGATGAAACCAACGATCCCAAGGCTCATTTTATTATATTAATTTTCAACCGTTTGAAAAACCCCAACTTACAATTCTCTTCTCTTCTAATCATCTCTAAAGGTTAATTGAATTAAACTACTCCCTGTCGGAACGATACTCTTTTAATACTACTTCGGTAAGACCGTGCACTTGCGGTTTTATCTCATCACTGCTCAATGTAGATCTCAGCCAACTTTGCCACAGACATACTAGTCTTGATAGGAACAAAATGTGCCGACTTCGTCAACCGATCAACAATCACCCAAATCGAATCAAAACCCTTAACAGTCTTCGGCAACGCCCCAACAAAATCCATAGATATGTTATCCCACTTCCGTTCTAGCACAAACAACGGTTGCATCAAACCCGACGGTTTCTGATGTTCAATCTTCGACTTCCAACAAACCAAACAAGCATAAACAAACTCTGCAACCTCCTTCATTCCAGGCCACCAAAACAACCTCTTTAAATCCTGATACATCATAGTCACTCTTGGATGAATACTCAAACTACTTCTATGACCTTCGTCCAAAATCTGTCTCTTCAGCTCAAGCACATCTGGCACACAAACTCGATCACGAAACATCACCGTTCTCATCCAATTTGAAGTCTCCACCTTGACCTTGGTTAACCAACACCACTCGATCCACAAGTTCCAAATCTTCCTTCTGACCATTCTTAATCTCTTCCAAAATATTACTTGTCAGCTTCAACATTCCTAACCTCACACCATCCGGTGTCAACTCACTGACCAAACTCAAATCTCGAAATTGCTCAATCAATTCCAACTCTTTAACCATCAAAGCAGACATATGCAAAGTCTTTCTACTCAAAGCATCAACAACAACATTAGCCTTCCCGGGATGATAACTCAACTGAAAATCAAATTCCTTAAGATATTCCAACCATCTTCTCTGCCTCATATTCAACTCTTTCTGATCAAGCAAGTACTTCAAACTCTTGTGGTCACTGAACTCTTCAAACTTATAACCATAAAGATAATGCCTCCAAATCTTCAGTGCATAAACAACTGCCGCCAATTCCAAATCAGGAGTCGGATAGTTCTTCTCATGCACTTTCAACTGCCTTGAAGCATAAGCCAACCCCTGACGATTGTGTATAAGCACACCACCAAGTGTAACACCCAAGGCTGACGAGGGCGGGGAGTGGTCGCCGGTGCACAAGGCACGACAATGAGCGGCTCCTGACAACTTCTAGAGGAACCGAATCACACCGGAATGAGACGGTTCCTGAGGCCATGCAGGTATGGGACTGCATGGTTGAAGGAAGGCTTATAAGAATTGTTTGGTACTACCTATATAAACAAGATGCATCTTCTTTTCGGTAGCTCATTCCATAAGAACTCCACAGTTAAGCGTGCTTGACTTGGAGCAATTTTGGGATGGGTGACCTACCGGGAAGTTTCCCGGTAAGCGTGCGAGTGAGGACAAAACACGCTGAAAAGACTCGTGTTGGTTTGTGGCGTCAGTCGACAATCCTGAAAGCAGTCTGGGATGTTACACCAAGACCCATCTTAGAAGCATCACAATACACAGCAAATGATTCCATCGGATTTGGCAAAATCAACACTAGAGCTGAAGTTAACCTCTTCTTCAACTCTTGGAAACTCTTCTCACATTTAGCATCCCAAACATAAGCTTGTCCTTTCCGAGTCAACTGTTGTAATATCCCGATTTTCACTATATTTATTTTTATTTATTTTCTTGTGTTTATTTGTGCTTGTGTGTGAATATTCATCATTGAGTGCATTTTCATGGGTTTTCGTGTTAGAAGGGTAATTTAGTCATTTTCGACTTAGGAGTATTTTTGTCATTTCGCGAGTATGGGTAAATTAGTAAATTTTGGTGAAGATTGTTTTTAATGTTTATTGAGAATCGTTATTTTACTAAGTTACTAGAGTAGTAATTGATATTTTATCGTTAAATAACCGTTATTAGTGATTTACCGTTTAGAGTGTAGAAACATTTTAGAATTGAGTTGGAATGGGTTAAGTCCATTAAGGGTTTAGGGTGAAGCCCATTAAGAGATTAGACTATATAAGGGTTGTCTTAAGAGAAAATATCACACAATTTTTCATTACATAGATATTTTGAGAGAGGTAGAGAAAGAAAGTGGGAGAAAGAGGAACTTGAAGATTCAAGGATTGGAAGAGAGCTAGGAGCTAAAGTGAAGCTTGAGCAAGAGAATTGATCTAACTAAGGTAAGGGGGTTAGAATTCATCATAATCATTTTAGTGCAATTTTTAATTGTTGTATGAATAAGTGCTTAATTGAGTAATTGATTAATTAATCATAATTATTAGAATTCGTGCTCCAATTATGATGTTATGTTTGAATGCATGAAGTTGTTGATAATTGAATTGTTGTTGGTGAAATTTCATGTTCAAAGTATGAGAAAGTGACATATGTTGAATTATGCTCAAATTGATGAATTATGCTATGTTGTTGTTGAATTATGATAAGACTCATGTTCAATTGATGTTGTTGTTCCTAAGTGATGTTGTTGATGATGATTCATGGCTTGGGCGTTCATAATTCATGTTTTGATGATGAGAAATAAGTTGTTGTTGTTGGTTTGGTGAAAATGGGTTGATTTGTTGAATTATGTTCAAATGTCAATTGTTGTTATGTTTGATGTGTTCTTGAGAGCCATTTTGAGTACTATGACCTGTAAACAAACATTGGAAACATATTTGGGCATTGGGGGATCAAAATTGGGGATTTTTGGTGAAAAAGGGGAAGAACCCGAGAGTTTTTGTGCAGAGCTGATGACTGGACGCTTAAGCGTGATGATAAGCGAGCTAGTAAGCGTGCAGTCACAGTAGCTACTGGAACCTGCACGCTTAAGCGTGCAGGTGGACGTTTAAGCGTACATGCCCAGTTTCAGCATCTTTTAATTTTCGTTCCAGGCTTTAGGGGGTCAATCTGAGCTTTGTAAAATGCTTCTTTCAACTTATTTAAACACTGTTTGAACCCCTAAACCTACTGTAACATGTTTTACTCATTGAAATTTGGGATTTTCCATTTTGGGTTGAAACTTATGTATTTTGGGAATTTCGGATTTTGTCGAAAATGAATTTTTATGAACTAAATGAGATTATAAGTTTAACCTACAGTTCATATAGACTTAGGTAAGGCTTGTAATGTTATTCAAACATCTTAATCATGTTAAACTTGAATTTCGGGTGAGAATGTGGAAAATGTTAATTTGGGTTTTCTCATACGGACTTAAGCTATTCTTTGAACTAATGTCTAATAGTTTGTAACTGGCTTAAGCTCATGACTACTTGATTGATTAAGATTGTTTTGTGAGTTTTCAAATTTTATATTGTTGCCTTACTTTGAGAAATTATCGATGTTGGCCGTTTGCCACATGGTATGGATAATTGTCGGAAATGATTCTTTTAAGCCAATTGTCTTATGATCTTTCATGACTAGCCTATATGAGTAAGTAGAGATGTGTGAATGAATTGTTATGAGTTGGATATGATATTTATCATAAGATGTTGTATGTTCTCTTACTTGGAATATGACAAATGATTGGAGTGATGAAACTATATGATGTTGAATGATTTGAAATGAGGTTGATGATTAAGTGATGATGTGATGATGACTCTTATTTGATGTATGACTTGAATGTTGTGTGGACGTAATTTCTTGATAATGCAAATGTTGTGGAGGTGATCAATATATTTGGAAGTTGTCCTTTATATTGTTGTGAAAATTATGAGATGATCTTGCATTGTCGAGTCTTTACTTGTATGTCCATGCATCATAGTCATGTTGAGTCTTGTAGTTGTAAAAGGGTTGAGCTCTTTTACTTCGGAGATTATATAAGACGGGTGTGAAATCTTACATACGATGTTTTTGTTGCATCGAAGGTGACGACCTTGAGGTGATTTGGTACCACATGCATATATGTGTCGAACTAGGTGCACATCATGACATGAGTGTTATTGGTGAAATGTGATTGATGATTGTGCATGATAAATGTGATTGATGATTGTTCATGACACATGTGATTGGTGATTGCTTAATGTAAGATGTTGGAATTATGGTATGAGTATACATCTGGATATTATTATTATCATTGATTAAGTGCGTGATATTTGAATTGATTTATTCATTTTAATTATATGGAACTTGAATTGATTTATTCATGTCAATTATGTTTATGTGCTTCTGAACTACTTTTGATGCTCTGACATATGACTTGTGTTTACAGAATTTCTCACTACGTTTTTCTGATCTATTTCTTTTTGTCTTTATTTTATACTTTTTGTTGATGCCAAAAGGGGAGTAGTGTATGGTATTTATAGGCTCTAAGCCCCATTAATTTAGTTATAAACAAGTTAAATTAATAGAACCTTCTTCTTATCTCTTAGTCTTTTAATGTGAGATTATTCTGAGTGTTATTTCGTTTTTAATGATGAATTTAATTAACATGGATAGAACTCAGGGGGAGCTTACAAACCTCACCTTAAAGTACTATTGGACTCAGGGGCAGCTTACAAACCTCATACCCTTACAGTCAACTTGTTAATTAGATTAACAACAATTGCACATTTTAAATACTAATGTTTGTCATCATCAAAAAGGGGGAGATTGTTGAAACAAAATGTGTTTAATATTACCCTTTGAGAGTTTTAATGATAACAAGGAATTAAAATTGTCAATTAGATATGCTGATATTTGTTCAAGTGTATAGGACCATAGAAATTTTTTGAAATCATTATTAGGTTCTAGAAGAACAAAAGGGAGCAAAGGAATCAACAAAAAGGAAGCTTAAAGCGTCTGAAGAGAAGTGCTCCTGAAGTGATAACGTCATCAAAAGCAAGTTCATCAAAAGCATCTTATTAGAAGCTGGAGATCACCAAAAGTTTTAATTCATCAAGAGATGCAAGACTTAAAGCTTCAAAGGTTGTTCAATGGATTTAATCTCGTCTAAGCATTGCAGAAGACTGAAAGAGTGAAGTTGTAACACCCTCTTTGAATTATATGATGGGTTTATATTATATTTATATGATATGTGTGATTTAAGATGATTTTATGTGACTTTTATGAGGAGTTGTGATTTATTTTATTGTTTAATAAAATAAGATTTGAAAATAAAATAAATATTGAGTTGAGGTGTTGTTTTGAGATTTTAGAGAGTTTTGGGGGAGAAAGAGGAATAAGATAAAATAGATAGAGGAGATATAAATAGAAGAGACCTAGTTTATAAAAACAGTACGTACGATCAGTTTTTGGAGAAAGGGAGAAAAAGCCAAGAGAAGAGAAAGAGACCTAGAGAGCTGCGATTTTCATTGCTAAGGTAAGGGTGAGACTAGCATTCAATTCTATTAAGTTATATAACTCATATGATTGTATTTAGCAAGTGTAGGATTGAATTACAGAAGTTAGAAAATTAGGGTTAATGAGAGAAATTGAGAATTAATGGATGAAAAGTTGTTAGATTGATGTTTAATTTGTTTACAGACCTTAGATAAGTCATAAGATGATTACAGGAATCAATGTTAGGCTTAAAACCATGAGAAATAGTGAATTTTCGTGAAAACTGCACTTTTGCCCGAGCAAACATTCATTGCTCGCCTCCCGAGCTATGATCCTCGCCATAGCGAGGGATGAACTTCATCGCTCGCCTCGCGAGCAAGTATTCCCCGCCTTGCGAGTTGCGCCTTGCAACTCGCCATAGCGACCAGATTCACTCGCCTAGCGAGTGTGACCAGATAGGCATCATGATTTCGTAGATTTGACCTTTAAGTTGAATCTTAGATGTTTTTGAGTACCTGAACATGTATAATAATGATTAGGAAAAATTGTAGATTGAGATTGAACCAGTAATAGTTTAAGGATGGATTTTGTGATTTGCACCTGAACTCGCCTTAGCGAGTAGAGGCCCTCGCCTCGCGAATTACCCAGTTACATAATGCCTTGTTTAGGTTAAATGCGATCTTTGTCGCGCAAGTTGATGTTAGTTGATCTTGGAGGTTAAAAACTAAGTTATTTATCTTGCTGTTATTGTTTCAGTAAGCCTGAATTGTATAATCTAATGTTGTTGCTAATGTTATATAATTGTATATACATTACATGAATTATGTTTGATGTTTATGATGTTAATGACTTGCATTCGATATTGTTATATCATGATGATTTGCATACTGCCTATGTTACTGTTTGTTATTTAACTAAGCTGCATGAGTCGGTCTAAGTTGATTAAGATGATGATGTTCCAAATTATTGGATATCTGCATGAGTCACATTTGTCGAGTCAAAGATGTTAAGTTGCCAAGTTGTTGAAGTTGTGATTCTTTATATGAACTATTAATGAAGTGATAAATGATATATTATTATCTATGATGAATATTATGATGTTTTCATGTTGTTAAATATAATTGTTGAATTATATGTTTAATATTATTGTTTTGTGAAATCTCACCTCTTCTGCTTGGAAATGTTGCTCTTCGTATGAGTAACTTGCAGGTGATCGAGAGTAGTTGTTGTTGCTTGCCGTCGTGAGTGGTTATCCCTCACTGTGTCTTTTAGGTGCTCTGATACGTAACGGGATGGGATCTTTAGTGGCTATTTTCTATTCCTTTACGTATTTGATTATGATTTTATGATTATGTTGTTTAACTGAATTTATGAGATGTTTTGATGAGGCCTACGTGCAAGACTTATTTATGATGATGAACTTAATCGGTTGCAAGTTTTTAAATTAATATGTTGATGGTTTATGTTGAAGGATAATTAGTTAATTATCTCATTTATGATATTTAGTAGTGTAGCATTCCGTTTATGTGTTGATTACTCTGATAAAAGTTTTGAAACAATTATGTTGGGAAAACGGGGTGTTACAATTGATATCAGAGCAGGTCGGTCCGCACGGCCAATTAGTTGAGTCGTGTCGAGTTTAGTAATGTAAATCCCTAGTCGTCATTTTATTTATTTTGGATTTATTTAGATTTATTTATGTGATTTTAAATAATATTTGTGATATATGTGGTGTGCATTATTTTATTATATAGTTTATTTTAATAATAATTAGATTAAGTGGGAAGTTAATATTATTTTGGAGTTTGGGGAGTTAATTAGGATTTAATAGAATTAAGGGGAGTTTAATCAATTAAAGGGAAGTTACATTTGGGGAGTTAAGAATAGAGAAGTCAGAGAACTGTTTTTACGTGAAACCAAGCTTTTGGGAGAAAAGGGAGAGAAGAGCAAGTAGAGCCAAGGAACCGATTTGCTGTGCAACTTTTTCTGCAAAACTAAGGTAAGGGTGAGGTTTGCTTCAATAGTATAAATATTGAATTCTGATTTTGATTTTAACAAGTTTATGTGAGAATTGGGAATTTTGGGGTTTATGTTGATTTATGGGTTTTTGAGTGAATTGAGCGTAGAGGTTGATGTTTTGGGGTTAGAAATAGGTTCTGAGTGTGAACAGCATTTCATTTCATATCTGTAAACTAATTTGGGGAGTGAATTTGAGGAAAACGAGATTTTTGGGAAAAACCTGCATTCTGCCCATACAAAAGTTCATCGCTCGCCTCGCGAGTTGCCTGTGCTCGCCTTAGCGAGTGAGCAACTTCATAGCTCGCCCCGCGAGCAAACCAACTCGCCATGGCGAGTACCCGTAAGAAAAACATGATTTTTGAATTGTTGTTATAAGCTGTAATTTGGATAGTTTTAAGTGTCTAGATGATTTTAGAGAGGTCTGGGACAATTTTCAGATTAAGAAGATGAATAGGGAGCCTAAAATTGAAGATTTAGTGAGAAAAATGTCAAAACTCCCGAGAGCACCTGTTTTGAGTTCGCCTTGAGTTCGCCGTGGCGAGCAGCCCGTTTTCTTGTGCTCGCCATAGTGAGTAGATGTACTCGCGAGGGGAGTTGCCCAGTTTCAGAGTTGTTTGTTATTTAGTTGAATAATGTTGAATGATATTGATGTTTAAGCATGATTATGATAAGTTGTGCATTTTTCTGGAATGATTGGATTGATTATGATGACCTATTGATGTCTGTGATGTATGTTACATTAATTAAATCATACATGGTGTTTAGTTAGCGGAGTTGTGAGTCATATGTACATATATGCATTGTCAAGTTGTATGTAGATATACACAAGTGGAGTCAGTTGCATAAGGACAAAAGCGGGAGGGCTCCGGCCCTGGAACTCCTTGTCGTTCAAAGCGGTGGAACACTTTGTTGTTCAAAGCGGTGTTTAGCGGTGAGGACTCATGTCCTAAAAAGAATGCTTTAACCATTCGATTAGCGGTGAGAGCTCCTGCCCTGAATATGGTACCACATGCATGAGCATTTGTAGAGGAGTCTTAGTGGAGGTGTTGAGTGTTGCATGAGTCGAAGATGTTGGCTTTAATTACCATTTTGTTGTTGATGTTGATAATGATGATGTTTTTGTATATTGATGAATTATTATTATGATAGGGTGTTAGATTCAATTGATGAATTTATTATCTATATTTATTGTTGTGAATGTCACCCCTTCTGCTTGAAAATGTTGCCCTTGCTATGGGTAACTTGCAGATGATCCTGATTAGTAGGTGGTGGCTGAAGTGTCTAGAGCTCTGATACGTACGGGATGGGATTTTAATGTTTACTTTCATTCCTATGTATCAAATTTTGGAACATGATGATGTAGCCCTATTGTTGTTTGAATTTCTTGATGAGGCTTTTTATGCTAGGATAATTTTATGGAGAATTAAACCGTTGTCGTTGTTGTTTTTAATGCAAATATTCCGCTGCAAAATTAATGATGTTTTGAAGGATGTTTAATTAAATAGATTTTATAGGCTATTTAAGAAATTTTGGATTAGTAGTGTGACATGCCCGTTTGGAATTTACTCTGATGTATGTTTACTTATTATTTAAATTGTTTTTGGGTAACGGGGTGTTACAATTGGTATCAGAGCAGGTTGGTCCGTCCGGCCAAGTAGTAGAGTCGTGTTGAGCCACCTATGATAGAGTGTCAACTCTAATGTTGTTTTGTTGTTGTTCTGAATTGTTGTGTCTTATGTAGAACCTTAAGATGGCTGGTCGTAATGATGCTGCTCTTGCTGCTGCACTTGAGGCTGTAGCTCAAGCTGTTCAACAGCAACCGCATGCTGGAGCTGGTAACGGTGAAGTGAGGATGCTGGAGACATTTTTGAGGAATCATCCACCAGCATTCAAGGGAAGGTATGATCCCCATGGTGCCCAGAAGTGGCTTAAGGAAGTTGAAAGGATTTTCAGGGTCATGCAATGTTCAGAGGTGCAAAAGGTGCGGTTTGGGACGCACATGTTAGCTGAGGAAGCTGATGACTGGTGGGTAAGTTTGTTACCTGTGTTGGAGCATGATGGAGCTGCGGTGACTTGGGCTATTCAGGAGAGAATTCCTGAATAGGTACTTTCCGGAGGATGTTCGAGGAAAGAAGGAGATTGAGTTTCTGGAGCTGAAGCAGGGTGACATGTCTGTTACTGAATATGCTGCTAAGTTTGTGGAGCTTGCAAAGTTCTACCCCCATTATACCGCGGAGAAAGCTGAGTTCTCCAAATGTATCAAGTTTGAGAATGGCTTGAGAGCTGACATCAAGAGAGCCATTGGGTATCAGAAGATAAGAATCTTCTCTGAGTTGGTGAGTAGCTGCAGGATATGAGGAGGATACTAAGGCTCTTTACAAGGTGATGAGTGAACGAAGAGGTAAAGGACAGCAGAGTCATCCTAAACCATATAGTGCTCTTGCTGATAAGGGAAAGCAAAGGATGAATGATGAGAGGAGGCCAAACAGGAGAGATGCTCCTGCTGATATTGTTTGCTACAAGTGTGGTGAGAAGGGCCACAAGAGTAATGTCTGTGATAAGGATGAGAAGAAGTGCTTCAGGTGTGGTCAGAAAGGACACACCCTAGTTGATTGTAAGCGGGGAGATGTTGTTTGCTATAACTGCAATGAGGAGGGCCATATAAGTTCACAATGTACGCAACCGAAGAAGGTTAGGACTGGTGGTAAGGTGTTTGCTCTGACTGGTACGCAAACCACTAGTGAGGATCGACTTATCAAAGGTACTTGTTTCTTTAATAGTACTCCTTTAATTGCTATTATAGACACTGGTGCTACTCATTGTTTCATTGCTATTGAATTTGCTTATAAGTTGGGTCTGGTTGTATCTGATATGAAAGGGGAAATGGTTGTTGAAACTCCAGCTAAGGGTTCAGTAACTACTTCTCTCGTTTGTCTAAGGTGTCCGTTGTCTATGTTTGGTAGAGACTTTGAAGTCGACTTAGTTTGTTTACCGTTGACGGGTATGGATGTTATTTTTGGGATGAACTGGTTAGAGTATAACCGAGTTCATATCAATTGTTTTAGCAAGACGGTGCATTTTTCTTTTGCGGAAGAAGAGAGTGGAGCAGAGTTCCTAACTACTAAACAGTTGAAGCAGTTGGAGCGTGATGGAATTCTTATGTTTTCTTCAATGGGATATTTGTCGTTAGAGAATCAAGCTGTGATTGACAGTTTACCAATGGTGAATGAGTTTCCTGAAGTTTTTCCGGACGAGATTCCAGATGTACCACCAGAAAGGGAGGTTGAATTTTCAATTGACCTTGTTCCAGGAACGAAGCCGGTGTCGATGGCACCTTATCGTATGTCAGCTTCCGAGTTAGCTGAGTTGAAGAAACAGTTGGAAGACCAAGTGTCTCACCTTACCCTATCGTCATTTTATTTATTTTGGATTTATTTAGAGTCTTTTATGTGATTTTAAATAATATTTGTGATATATATGGTGTGCATTATTTTATTATATAGTTTATTTTAATAATAATTAGATTAAGTGGGAAATTAATATTATTTTGGAGTTTGGGGAGTTAATTAGGATTTAATAGAATTAAGGGGAGTTTAATGAATTAAAGGGAAGTTACATTTGGGGAGTTAAGAATAGAGAAGTCAGAGAACTGTTTTTACGTGAAACCAAGCTTTTGGGAGAAAAGGGAGAGAAGAGCAAGTAGAGCCAAGGAACCAATTTGCTGTGCAATTTTTTCTGCAAAACTAAGGTAAGGGTGAGGTTTGTTTCAGTAGTATAGATATTGAATTCTGATTTTGATTTTAACAAGTTTATGTGAGAATTGGGAATTTTGGGGTTTATGTTGATTTATGGGTTTTTGAGTGAATTGAGCGTAAGGTTGATGTTTTGGGGTTAGAAATAGGTTCTGAGTGTGAACAGCATTTCATTTCATATCTGTAAACTAATTTGGGGAGTGAATTTGAGGAACACGAGATTTTTGGGAAAAACCTATATTCTGCCCGTACAGAAGTTCATCGCTCGCCTCTCGAGTAGCCTGTACTCGCCTTAGCGAGTGAACAACTTCATAGCTCGCCCCGCGAGCAAACCAACTCGCCATGGCGAGTACCCGTGAGAAAAACATGATTTTTGAATTGTTGTTATAAGCTGTAATTTGGATAGTTTTAAGTGCCTAGATGATTTTAGAGAGGTCTGGGACAATCTTCAGATTAAAAAGATGAATAGGGAGCCTAAAATTGAAGATTTAGTGAGAAAAATGTCAAAACTCCCGAGAGCACCTGTTTTGAGTTCGCCTTGAGTTCGCCGTGGCGAGCAGCCCGTTTTCTTGTGGTCGCCATAGCGAGTAGATGTACTCGCGAGGCGAGTTGCCCAGTTTCAGAGTTGTTTGTTATTTAGTTGAATAATGTTGAATGATATTGATGTTTAAGCATGATTATGATAAGTTGTGCATTTTTCTGGAATGATTGGATTGATTATGATGACCTATTGATGCCTGTGATGTATGTTACATTAATTAAATCATACATGGTGTTTAGTTAGCGGAGTTGTGAGTCATATGTACATATATGCATTGTCAAGTTGTATGTAGATATACACAAGTGGAGTCAGTTGCATAAGCACAAAAGCAGGAGGGCTCCGGCCCTGGAACGCCTTGTCGTTCAAAGCGGTGGAACACTTTGTTGTTCAAAGCGGTGTTTAGCGGTGAGGACTTATGTCCTGAAAAGAATGCTTTAAGCATTCGAATAGCGGTGAGGGCTACGGCCCTGAATATGGTACCACATGCATGAGCATTTGTAGAGGAGTCTTAGTGTAGATGTTGAGTGTTGCATGAGTCGAAGATGTTGGCTTTAATTACCATTTTGTTATTGATGCTGATAATGATGATGTTTTTGTATATTGATCAATTATTATGAGTAGTCTTGATGTAGAGGAGTCTTAGTGGTTCATGTGGTATAACCCCACTCAATGGAGGGATCTTGGAAGTAATTTATGTCGACATGAGTAGTCGTGTTGGCATTGTATTTTCAAGTGACCGTCGATGTTGAGGACCTTTAGTTACCATTAACCCATCTTGGCCTTTTAGGACGTAATGCGGTGGCTAATCAAGAGTAGTCTTGAATTGGTTGATACGCGATACTACACCCAAACGAGACTTTTCTACGAATATTGTTGGAATGGGAGTAGTCCCGTCACCTGATAAATATTTGAATGTGGTTAAAGACTTTGGGAACTTGGTAGAACCCTTGATACAGGTACATTTGAAACCATAGTCCTTACCAAATGGCGACTTTACCCTTGACTCCAACACTTAACCTCACCATGCATTCCATGTTCTTTAGCATAATCATGCATACATGCATTCATTCATAAAAACATTTTTCTCACTAATATCGAAGGGCTTAGATAAGTTCTTGTAAACATCAAAGATACAAACCTTGTAAGGAAGAACACCAAGAAATCCAAACTTCAAAAATCTTAACTAAGTTTTAGCTTTTGTTAAGAACTTTTATCCTTGGTTTCATTCTTACTTTTGAAAAGAGAACAAATTGCAACATCTTCACAATTTTCAAATACCACAATGTTACAATTACTTTGACAAGCCCTTCAAAAAACGTGTCTATTTTTTGCATAAGCATATCATACATCATTTTGCATTCATAATTTCAAGTCTGAGTCTTACACTGTGTCTTTTCTGCTAAAGGTCAATCCATCTCAAAAGAGTCATGGCGTCCTCGTCTGAAGCCAACTCGCATCTACAACACTCGCGCAGACAAAATGAAAGAACATATCAGTTTGAACAAGAAATCCACGAGCATTCGTGAAGAAGTAACAACACTCCAGGCCGAGTTAGAGAGACTGAGTACCCTGGTGGCTTCACTGGTAGCTTTACAGAAATCAGCTGCATTTCCAGCCAAGGGCTGAACGCCAACATCAATAGCAGTCTCAACAACACGCTCTAAGGATGCAGTTTGACCAAATCCCTATGACATATGCGGAGCTACTTCCCATTTTACTCGAGAAGAACCTTGTCAAGACCAGAACGCCTCCTCAGGTGCCTAACGAGTTGCCAGTATGGTACCAAGCTGACCTCTCCTGTGCCTTCCATCAAGGAGCTCCTGGCCATGACACCGAGCATTGTTTCTCTCTGAAAACGGAAGTCCAGAAGCTTATTGAAGCTAACATGTTGTTTTTCAAAGATTGAATTCAGACGGGCAAGATGGAGTGGTTAGCCGTAATTGGGTCGCTGTTGACATTCCTTCCGCTACTTTTTGTTCAAATAATGTTTGTTTGTTGCTTTTCGCTTTTCAAAAAACATCCTTTCGTCCCGCCCGAGATGAAAGTGAACTGGTGTAGGGATCCCGACTTTGTTTTTATTTTGTGCTTTTTCTTGGGAAAAATGGTAATACAAAAAACCAAAAAAATCTTCTTTAATCATTCTCAAATATCTACATAATCATAACTTGTACTTACTTGTCAAAATCAATAATCAAATCATGCATTGATAAACCCGTTGAACACATTTACCATGTACTCTCTACCAACTTTGAGTTCCTTGTATCCGAAGCTGAAGAAGAGGAAAGTGAAAAGGCTCCCGATGAGATCTCTAACATGCTGGGGCATCATAGCCATCAAAGCTACAAACAAAAATCATAAAGATAGTTTATAAGATGGAAATCGCTTACAAAGACTAACTCGAGGTGTTACCATTCGCTTTGCTCGGGTATCGTGCTTCAGTACACATTTCAATAGGGGCAACCCCCCTCCTTCCCTCAAGTATATAACATGGAGGTCGTGCTTTCCGTGGAGGTCGAAGTCCCGACAATAGGAGTTATGCTGAAGTCCAAGCTTGATTGAACTTAAAATGCATGACGACCTTATACAACCATGTCAAAAGAGGTTGAAACGAACTTCCAACAAGAAGGTTTGTCCTCGTGAATTTCAAGAAGGAGACTCTGTGCCTAAAAAGGTATTATCTTTCCAACCAGACTCTAGGAGCAAGTGGACGCCTAACTACGAAGGCTCGTGTGCAATAATTTTTACAACTATGAATGGTGACAAACCCGCACGTCCTGTGAATACTGGTGCAGTCAAGAAATACTCTGTCAAACATAAAAGCTCGATAAGTCGCAAACCTGAAAAGGCGGCTTAGGCAAAAATGAGCGTCTCGGTGGAGTGAAAACCCAAAAGGGCGGTCCAGGCAAAAATTAGAGACATGAACAAAAAAGATTATCTTATAGATTGAAAACCCGAAGAGGCAATCTATGCAAAAGTTAAGGATCAACAGACAAAGTAACTGCATCCGATCGGGCACAATCCACTTGGGGCATCCAGCTATCAAAAGACCTCCGATTCGAAACATCTGCAGATCAAAGACAAGGAACAGGGGAATTCAAAGTTGTTAGGGAGAATAGCGGTTATTGTGTTCAATGTACCCTTCCCATTACATTTACCATTTTTTCCAAAATTTTCAAAAATCAGTGGAGCCATGCCCATGGTAGGTCACCACTCGATTCATCAAATTTGAGCTTGTGCCCATTTATTTGGAACTCTCATTTATTCTATTTGCATAATTTCTTCTTTTTTGATGGCGATTCTTAAAGCAAAAATCTTCAAAAAAAAAATACAAAACTTTTTTACATCTTTTGAAAAGTGTAACAACAAACACACTCTCCTTGAACTCGTGAGTAGGTGAAGCGTACATCAGCATCTGCCTCGAGAACAGCTTCACTCCATAAGAGAAACATGGCTAAGCAGTATGGAGAGGACCTCTACTTTGAGCAGGATGTTGTCACAGTCCAAAAATACAAAACAAAGAAATACAAAAAAATCAAAAGGGCGGTCCCGACAAAAATTAGGGGCAGAAAAAAAAAAGAATATATTCCCGGTGGACCGAAAACCCGAAAGGGCGGTCCAAGCAAAAGTTAGGGATTTTCAAAAAAAAAAAAAAAAAAAAGCATGACTGCTGAAGCATACCAGTGGAAGAACACTCTGCGCCGATTCACAAATGGCGACTTCTTCCATACCTTTTATCAACAATGGGCTTTCCCCTAAGAGGCATCAGTTGCTACCCTGTGCCGGATCTTACACTGTCAACGGATTGATTTGTTCACAATAGTATCATCTCCAAGGAAGTTTTCCGAGTGTTTGTACTGCGATGTCAGTCCACCTCCCATTTTACCTGTCTTGTCTCGGTTCATCGAGTCACATGTCATATACAGTCTATACAGTCATGCAGTCACACATTCATACATTCACACATCCATACAATCATGCATTCATCAATATTCTCACATATTCATACGTTTATACGTACACAGCATATGCACAACATCAATTCACACATAATAACACCAGTCGTCCAGAATCTCAATTCGGTCGTGTCTCTTCGTTTCAGTCTTAACTTACCATTGTGTCAAGCCGCAAGTTTCTACAAATAAACGTCTTTTATTTACCTTCTTATAATCAAAGTGTCATCCCCGGCGTGAAGCCGTGCTAGTCATGACACTATTCAACTTCAATTTCAATTTCAATTTCAAAAGTGTCATCCCCAGTATAAAGCCGTGCTAGTCATGACACTAATCAACTTCAATTACAATTTCAATTTCAAAATGTGTCATCCCCAGCGGTAGCTGTGCAAGTGGTGTCACCAGTCAATTTCAACTATCAATAGTGTCATCCCCAGTGTGACTGACCAAGTTGTCCATTCATTCTTACCTTTGTTAAGCTATCTCATTGATAGTTAGGTAAAAGTATTATTTGTCTTTGTTAAGCTATCATTTCAACGGTAGTTAGACGATGGTTTTTCTCTCATTCTTACCTTTGTTAAGCTATCTCATCGATAGTTAGGTAAAAGTATCATTTGTCTTTGTTAAGCTATCATTTCAACGGTAGTTAGACGATGGTTTTTCTCTCATTCTTACCTTTGTTAAGCTATCTCATCGATAGTTAGGTAAAAGTATCATTTGTCTTTGTTAAGCTATCATTTCATCGATAGTTAGACGATGTTTTTTTCTCTCATTCTTACCTTTGTTAAGCTATCTCATCGATAGTTAGGTAAAAGTATCATTTGTCTTTGTTAAGCTATCATTTCAACGGTAGTTAGACGATGGTTTTTCTATCATTCTTACCTTTGTTAAGCTATCTAATCGATAGTTAGGTAAAAGTATCATTTGTCTTTGTTAAGCTATCATTTCAACGGTAGTTAGACGATGGTTTTTCTCTCATTCTTACCTTTGTTAAGCTATCTCATCGATAGTTAGGTAAAAGTATCATTTGTCATTGTTAAGCTATCATTTCAACGGTAGTTAGACGATATTTTCTCTCATTCTTACCTTTGTTAAGCTATCTCATCGATAGTTAGGTAAAAGTTATCAATCGTCTCTGTTAAGCTATTAATACGATAGTAGACAATCATTTTCCCTAGTGAAACTACACTCCCCTCTAGTGGAGTCAGATCCCTTCCTTAAAGAATTTGGATATCCCGTTGTCAGTTCTCATTCCAGTCAAGTCATCTTTGTCATCTGCATTCATAATTACATCATGAGCATTCATGACATCTTAGGTCAAAATTGGTGCACGTTTATATTTAAGTCTCTTCGGCCCATCGAATCAAAGATTTCATCTTCAAATCTCTGGACGAAGAAACTTAAATAGGGGAATCTGTCATACCCCAATTTTTTACCTAAGATCCCACTGACACGTGTCGTTTAACCCTGATTAATCTCTTATTTTTTCAATGAACAAATTAGGCAGGGAGGTATTTTAAAATACCTCATTTTTTTGTTCTAAGTCGGGCCCTCTTCTCTCTTTTATTTTTAGTTTAAATTTACATCTTTTATTCTTTTTTTAAATCATTTAATTTTAATCTTTAATTCTATTGAGTTGATTTTTTTTTTTTTTAAGATAAAGTCCAATTGTCTAAGTCTACGTAGTTATCTTTTTTTTTTTTTCATTTTTTTTTATTATTAATTCTATTTTTCTTTCATTTGATAAAAATCCAAAAGAGTCCAAGTCTCCAAGAAACTACAGTCTCTCATCTCAATCCTCATACGCGTTCTGTTCCTTTTCCATCCCAATTCAAATCCAGTTCACGCCTCATCTGAAGCAAATCCAGTAAAACAAACGCGTTTCCCATTTCTCCTCCTCAAGCTACTGATTTTCTGCTCTTTTGAACAAACCCTAAGTCCCAACCCTGAGACTATAAATACAACCTGCACGCACAGTCAATGACACACAAAAATATTTCAAAAAAGGCTTGAAAACCAAGACCTAGCCACCGCAATTTACAATTCAGTTTTGCATTTTTCCTTTGAATTCAAAAGTTTTGCATTGTTTACTTTATTTTCATCGTTGCTGCTCATGGTTTAATTCCATTCATTCAATTTAAATCTGCAGCCGCCGATTGATATATAATTTTGAAAAAACCTTATTTCATGCAACTCTGATGTCTCAATTGTCTTTTATTTCTTTTTTAATTCAAGTTGCTTCTTTCATGTTGCTGTGCTCATATTTTGCTGCTATGATTTAATTCTTATGCATATTGTTTTCACAATGGTCGAGGCTTTGTTATTGCTGCTTAATTACTTTCACGTTACGGTTCCAAATCCAAATTAATTGTCGTTTTATGCTTGAAGTTCTGCATTGCTTCTTTTGTTTTCCATCGGTTATGTTATAATTGCTGGATTCCCATTCATTCCATGTTCCATATTGATGCAATTCCATATTCCATTGAAAGTCGTGCCATCCAATTCCATTGTCGTTAGTGTATATGTCCATTCCAATTATTCTATTTTGTGCTGCACAGTTAATTCAATCCTTAATCGTTTGCTGCTTGTTGGTCTATTTTCATTCGTTGGTTTGCTACTGCTAATTCTTGCATTGTCGCATCACTTATTCTTTTTATTTAAAGTTTCCATCATTAATCAAGTGTTCGCATTGGCTGTTCTACTCCATTCCAATTGCAAGGCTGTGGTTGCTCTCCAAAATTAAAAGAGATTCTGATTTTAGATTGTATAATAGGCTTTAATGTAAACCATTCATGCATTTTTTCAGTTTAATTTTATCATATTTTAATTTATTTTTATGTCATTTATCTTTATCGCATAGAACATAGCATGTATACTTAGGCTTAATGTAAATTTATCATGCATATTTATTTTGCCGCAGACTTTAGAATGTATAATAGGCTTAATGTAATAGTCTTAGGTGCATGTGTGCGCATGTGTATGCCTCTTATCTTACTTTGTAGTTTAGGTCAAAGGTCCTTGAGGTGGTCCAACACCACCATAAGGTACCTACGTTTTACTTTCTTGCTCCGTTAGTTTTAATTTTAGCTATTATTCAAAAAAACAACAAAAACATGCAAATAAAAAAAAAATAAAAAATAAACATTTTTCATAAGCAAACCTTGATCCTAAATCAAGTGATCGTCTTTTTATTTTATTTCTTTAATCAAATTGCAATCAACTTTAATCATACTTTAAGTCATTTTCTTTTAACATAAAAAACACAACCAAATTTATTTTGCCATTTGGCTTTTCCTTTTAAAACCTTTTTCAAAACTAATAAAAAACACAAAACGAACCAAACGTCAATTTCTACCCCGAACTACGAGGTTTTGATCCCTCATGGGTACGTAGGCAGAGGACCATGTCCTTCCAAATCAATAAAAAAAATAGATATTTAGGTCTTTATTTTTCCACTTTAAATCCTTCTTTTCAAAATAAGCAAGCAAGATTATAGCACAAAAATTAAATAAAATCAAGAGGTTCCCGTAGAGTACTACGGACATAAAGGGTGCTAATACCTTCCCTTTATGTAACTAACCCCCGAAACCAAAATCTTTTGAAAATGGGGTAGTTTGAACTTTTTTTCCCCTTTTTCATAATAAAATTAAATGTTCAGTCGTGAAATAATTAGTGAGTCAAAAGCTAATCAAATAGCCTTGATCTCCAAGAAATGACGCAACAGAGAATTAAACCGTTGTGGTTGTTGTTTTTAATGCAAATATTCCGCTGCAAAATTAATGATGTTTTGAAGGATGTTTAATTAAATAGTTTTTATAGGCTATTTAAGAAATTTTGGATTAGTAGTGTGACATGCCCATTTGGAATTTACTCTGATGTATGTTTACTTATTATTTAAATTGTTTTTGGGTAACGGGGTGTTACAAGTAACAGTTGTAATATTGTCTTATGTTGTTGTTGCTTGTTGTGTAGAAAACTAAGAATGGCTGGAAGAAACGAAGCTGCGTTAGCTGCTGCACTACAAGTCGTGGCTCAAGCTGTGGGACAACAACCAATGCAAATGTTGGGACTAATGCTGAAATGAGGAAGCTAGAGACTTTTCTGATGTTCGCGGGAAGAAAGAGATCGAGTTCCTTGAGCTGAAACAAGGAAACATGTCAGTGATAGAGTATGCTGCCAAGTTCGTAGAGTTGGCAAAGTTTTATCCGCACTATACTGTAGAGACTGCTGAGTTTTTGAAGTGTATCGAATTCGAGAATGGTTTACGTGCTCAAATTAAGAGAGCAATTGCTTACCAGAAGATCCGTGTCTTTTCTGAGCTGGTAAGCAGTTGCAGGATTTATGAGGAGGATACCAAGGCTCATTATAAGATTGTGAATGAGCAGAAAGCTAAAGGTCAGCAGAGTCGTCCTAAGCCATACAGTGCTCCTGCTGATAAGGGCAAACAGAGAATGGTTGATGATAGGTGGCCTAAGAAGAAAGATACTCATGTTGAGATTGTCTGTTATACTTGTGGTGAGAAAGGCCACAAGAGTAATGCTTGTCCTGGGGACGTAAAAAGATGTTTTCGATGTGGTAAGAAAGATCATGCACTAGCTGAGTGCAAACATGATGATACAGAATGCTTTAATTGCAATGAGGAAGGTCACATTGGTTCGCAGTGCAAGAAGCCTAAGAAGGCGCAGACTACTGGGAGAGTTTTTGCATTGACTGGTACTCAGACTGAGAACAAGGATCGCTTGATCAGAGGTACTTGTTATTTTGATAGTACACCTTTAGTTGCTATTATTGATACTAGTGCTACGCATTGTTTTATTGCTATTGATTGTGCTACTAAGTTTGGTCTTGCTATGTCAAATATGAATGGAGAGATGGTTGTCGAAACTCCAGCTAAGGGTTCGGTGACTACTTCTCTTGTGCGTTTGAGATGTCCTTTGTCTATGTTTGATCGTGATTTTAGGATTGATTTGGTTTGTTTACCTTTGAGTGGTATGGATGTGATTCTTGGCATGAACTGGTTAGAGTACAACCATGTTCATATTAATTGTTTTAGTAAATCGGTGTATTTCTCTTCTGCTGAAGAGAAAAGTGGTGCAGAGTTTTTGTCTACTAAGCAGCTGAAGCAGTTAGAACGTGATGGAATTTTGATGATTTCTTTGATGGCTTCCTTGTCTATTGAGAATCAAGCGGTGATTGATAAACTACAAGTGGTATGCGATTTTCCATAAGTTTTTCCTGATGAAATTCTTGATGTGCCTCTAGAGAGAGAAGTTGAATTTTCGATTGATCTTGTTCCGGGTACGAAGCCTGTGTCTATGACACCTTATCGTATGTCAGCTTCCGAGTTAGCTAAGTTGAAGAAACAAATAGAAGATTTGCTCGAGAAAAAGTTTGTAAGACCAAGTGTTTCACCTTGGGGAGCGCCTGTCTTGTTAGTAAAGAAGAAGGATGGTAGCATGAGATTGTGTATTGACTATCGACAGTTGAACAAATTAACGATAAAGAATAGGTATCCACTTCCGATAATTGATGATTTGATGGATCAGTTAGTGGGTGCAAGTGTTTTCAGCAAGATTGACTTGAGATCGGGTTATCACCAGATTAAAGTGAAAGATGATGATATGCAGAAGACAGCTTTCAGAACGCGTTATGGACATTATGAGTATAAAGTGATGCCTTTCGGTGTTACAAATGCACCTGATGTGTTTATGGAGTACATGAATCGCATCTTTCATGCATTTTTGGATCGTTTCGTGGTTCTTTTTATTGACGATATTTTGATTTACTCCAAGATTGAGGAAGAACATGCTGAGCATTTGAAGCTGGTTTTGCAAGTGTTGAAAGATAAGAAACTTTATGCTAAATTATCTAAGTGTGAATTCTGGTTGAAAGAATTGAGTTTTCTTGGATATGTTATTTCTGTTAGTGGTATTGCAGTAGATCTGTCTAAAGTTGATCTAGTATCGCAATGGGAGACTCCTAAGTCGGTTATAGAGATTAGAAGCTTTTTGGGGTTGGCCGGTTATTCCAGAAGATTTATAGAAGGATTTTCCAAGTTGGCACTTCCGTTAACACAGTTGACTTGTAAAGGTAAAGCCTTTGTGTGCGATGTTCAATGTGTGAACAGTTTTAGTGAATTGAAGAACCGGTTGACGACAGCTCCGGTTTTGATTTTACCAAAGTCCGATGAACCTTTTGTGGTGTATTGTGATGCGTCCAAGTTGGGTTTAGGTGGTGTGCTTATGCAAGATGGCAAGGTAGTAGCTTATGCTTCGAGACAGGTGAGAATTCATGACAAGAATTACCCTACGCATGATTTAGAGTTGGCTGTTGTGGTCTTTGTGTTGAAAATATGGAGACATTACTTGTATGGTTCGAGATTTGAGGTGTTTAATGATCACAAGAGTTTGAAATATTTGTTTGATTAGAGGGAATTGAATATTAGGCAGCGTAGGTGGCTTGAATTACTGAAGGATTAGATTTTGAGTTGAGCTATCATCCAGGTAAAGCTAATGTTGTTGCAGATGCTTTGAGTAGGAAGACATTGCATATGTCGGCCATGATGGTAAAAGAGTTCGAGTTGTTGGAACAGTTTAGAGATTTGAGTTTAGTCTGTGAAATGTCATCTAAGAGTGTGAAGCTAGGAATGTTGAAGATTGATAGTGAGTTTCTAAGAAGTATTAAAGAAGCACAGAAAGTTGATGTTAAGTTTGTAGACTTGTTGGTTGCTAGTAATCAGACTGAAGACAGTGATTTTAAAATCGATGATCAAGGTGTGTTGAGATTTCGAGGTAGAATTTGTATTCCAGACGATGATGAGATGAAGAAAATGATTCTTGAAGAGAGTCATAGAAATAGCTTGAGTATTCATCCGGGAGCTACGAAGATGTATCATGATTTGAAAAAGTTATTTTGGTGGTCTGGGTTGAAACGTGATGTGGCACAGTTTGTATATTCTTGTTTGATTTGTCAGAAGTCGAAAGTTGAGCATCAGAAACCTGCTGGTATGATGGTGTCTTTAATGTGCCAGAGTGGAAGTGGGATAGTATATCCATGGATTTTGTGACGAGTTTCCCGAATACTCCTAGAGGGAATGATGCGATTTGGGTGATTGTTGATAGATTGACGAAGTCGGCTCATTTCCTTCTGATTAATATCAGTTTTCCTGTTTCTCAGTTGGCAGAGATTTATATTCGTGATATTGTGAAGTTGCATGGTGTTCCTTCGAGCATTGTATCAGATAGAGATCCAAGATTTACTTCTAGATTTTGGAAAAGTTTGCAAGAGGCTTTAGGTTCTAAGTTGAGGTTGAGTTCGGCGTATCATCCGCAGACAGATGGTGTAACACCCCGTTTTCCCAATATAAAAATTTCTAAACATTCTATCAGAGTATTCAGCATAAACGGGATATCACATACAAAACATAGTCCAAAATTAGTTAAATAACAATTTAACTTCAACAAATATTTCAAACATTGCAGCGGAATTTAGTTCGTAACCCATAAATCAGTTTGGCACGTAGGCCCCATCAAAATATCTCAAATGAGTTAAATCAACTTCACAAAACATCATAATTGTTCAACGTCATAAAACATGAACATGATAGTCACGTAAGAGAATGAAGCATGCAAATAACCCCATCCCGTTACGTATCAGAGCGACCTAGACGACATAGTGAGGGCAAGGCCACTCACGACGGCAACTGCACACTAAGCACGATCACCTGCAAGTTTCCCATACGAAGGACAACATTTTCAAGCAGAAGGGGTGAGATTTCATAACAAAATAATGTTAATCAAACTAATTCGAATCATAATTAACATTAACATCACAATCATTCATAAATAACTTTGCATTTTCAAATGACAAGTATCACGTATTCACATATTCAATCGTCATCAACATAGCATCATGGACATGACAATGTGACAATGCTCTTAGACTCCTTATATGCATGTGGTACCAATCGTCATCATAAATATTATTATACTTTAATCGTGCGGAGGACAAAGCTCCTATAAATCGTGCGGAGGACAAAGCTCCTAATAATAGTGGTGTGGACTAAGCTCAATGAAATGCTATGCATGGACTCTTATGAACAAATCACCGTAATCAACATATCAACATGCATCCAATAATTTGGAGCTAAACGTCATCATTTCATCATATAAATACACTATGCACTTCGTTAAACAACAGCAGCAGCATAAACAAGTCACATAACAGGATGATATCATTATATCAATAGCACATCAATTGTATCATAGTTAAACCTTCATATCTTACATAATTGCACAATACATTAATCATACTCAATTAAATTTCAACATATCTTAAACATCTTTACAGACTGCATTAAACGTCATCATTAGGTCTCGTTATCTTAAGGGGGGTTCACTCTTGATCCAAACGTGCGACACAGATCGCACAACACTCAAGACACTCAAACCTTGAAGTGCTTGCGAGGCGAGAGTTCTTACTCGCCATGGCGAGTACCAAACAATTCCCAAACTAAAGTTGTTCTGGGTTCAATCTTGCCCTACATTCATTCCTAATCACTACTAGGTATGTTCAGGCACTCAAAGGCACTCAAGGTCCAACTAAGAAGGTCGAAACACAAAATCTAACATGCTCTCTGCCTTAGCTCGCTATGGCGAGTAAGGTTGCTCGCTATGGCGAGCGATACCAAAGGAACTCGCGAGGCGAAGGGAAAGGGCTCGCGTGGCGAGCGATGAAGTTCATCCCTCGCGAGGCGAGGTTCATAGCTCGCTGTGGTGAGCGATGAATGTCGCTATGGCCAGGCTTCCTATTTTCACAAAAATCCGACAATTCACATGGTTCTAAGCCTAGTATTGATTCCAAAGTTTGTCCTAAACATTTTCTAAGGTCCAGGAACACTTTCTACAGCAATTTAATCAATTCCTACCGTTTAATTATCAATTTTAGGGATTTGACCTAGTTTTCGTTTTCTCCAATTAAATCCTAATTCTTGCTAACTAATCATCAGAATTACATTCAATTAACAATACTGAGTTATTAGTCTCACCCTTACCTTAATTTGCAGAATCGCAGCTCTCCCTTTTGGTTTCTCTTCTCTTGGCTTTTTCTCCCTTTTCTCCAAAAACGTACGTACAACAATGTTTTTCTAAAGCTAGGTCTAACCCATTTATATCTCCTCTTAATTACTTATCTTATCTCACTTTCTTCCCCAAAACTATCTAAAATATCAAAACATCCCTCAACTAAATATTTTATATTATTTCCAAATCTTTATTTTATTTAACAATAAAATAAATCCCCTTAATCTTATCAAATCTTCCAAAACTCATAACTTATCACAATATCAACTAAACCATCAATATAAACGTAAATCATTCAAATCATACCATAATCATGCGTATATTATATAAATATAAATATAATCGCCTAAACTCGATTTAAATAAACAATTAACGAAAGTGGGCGTTACAGATGGTCAGTCGGAAAATACGATTCAGTCCTTAGAAGATTTGTTGAGACTTTGTGTACTTGAGCAAGGAGGCACTTGGGATAGTCATCTTCCATTGATAGAGGTCACGTACAATAACAGTTATCATTCTAGTATTGGAATGGCACCTTATGGGGCTTTGTATGGTAGAAGATGCAGAAGCCCGTTGTGTTGGTTTGAGTCAGGTAAAAGGGTGGTTTTAGGACCTGAGATTGTTCAACAAACTACTGAAAAAGTTAAGATGATTCAAGAAAAGATGAAATTGTCGCAGAGTCGACAAAAAAGTTGTCATGATAAGCGTAGGAAAGACCTCGAGTTTCAAGAAGGATACCACGTATTTTTGAGAGTCACTCCTGTGACTGGTGTTGGACGTGCTTTGAAGTCAAAGAAGTTGACTCCTAGATTTATTGGTCCGTATCAGATATCGGAAAGAGTTGGAACGGTGGCATATCGAGTAGGTTTACCACCGCATATTTCGAATTTGCACGATGTGTTTCATGTGTCGCAACTTCGGAAGTATGTTCCGGATCCATCTCATGTGATCCAAAGTGATGATGTGCAAGTTAGAGATAACATTACGGTTGAGACTTTACCGGTTAGGATTGATGATCGAAAAGTGAAAACGTTGAGAGGCAAAGAGATACCTCTTGTCAAATTCGTCTGGGAAGGAGCGACTGGTGAAAGCTTAACGTGGGAGCTAGAGAGTAAGATGTTGGAATCATATCCAGAGTTGTTTGCATGAGGTAAATTTTCGAGGACGAAAATCTTATAAGTTGGGGAGAGTTGTAACGCCCTCTTTGAATTATTTAATTGAGTGTAGAATTTATTAAGATGAGTTTATATTATATTCATATGATATGTGTGATTTAAGATGATTTTATGTGATTTTATGAGGAGTTGTGACTTATTTTATTGTTTAATAAAATAAGATTTGAAAATAAAATAAATATTGAGTTGAGGGGTTGTTTTGAGATTTTATAGAGTTTTGGGGGAGAAAGAGGAATAAGATAAAATAGATAGAGGAGATATAAATAGGAGAGACCTAGTTTACAAAAACAGTTTGTACGATCAGTTTTTGAAGAAAAGGGAGAAAAAGCCAAGAGTTTGTGTACTTGAGCAAGGAGGCATTTGGGATAGTCATCTTCCATTGATAAAGTTCACGTACAATAACAGTTATCATTCTAGTATTGGAATGGCACCTTATGAGGCTTTGTATGTGTAACACCCACTTTCGTTTAATTGTTTAATTAATTGAGTTTAGGCGATTATATTATATTTATATAATATATGCATGATTTTGATATGTTTTGATGATTTAAGTTGATTTGGATAATTTGATGTGTTTTGATAAGATTATGAGGCTTATTTTATTGTTAAATAAAATAAGATTTGATAAGAAAATAGAAATATGAAAAATATTTAGTTGGGGGCTGTTTTGATATTTTAGATAGTTTTGGGGGAGAAAGTGAGATAAAATAAGTAATTAGGAAGAGATATAAATAGGGAAGACCTAATTGTTAGAAAAACTATTGTACGTGAAAACTTTTGGAAAAGGGAGAAATAGCTTAGAAGGGAGGAGATCAAAGAGAGAGCTGCGATTTCTTCATAACCAGGTAAGGGTGAGACTAATAACTCAGTAATGGTAATTGATGATAATTCTGATGATTCGTTAGCAAGAATTAGGATTGAATTGGAGAAAACGAAAACTAGGTCAAATCGCTAGAATTGATGATCAAACGGTAAGAATTGATTAAATTGATGTAGAAAGTGTTCCTAGACCTTAGATAATGTTTAGGACGAACTTTGGAATCAGTATTAGGCTTAGAACCATGAGAATCGTCGAATTTTTGTGGAAATAGCAGGTCTGGCCGTAGCGAAATTCATCGCTCGCCACGGCGAGTTATGAGTTTCGCCTCGCGAGTGATGAACATTCATCGCTCGCCTCGCGAACCCTTTTTCCTCGCCTCGCGAGTTGTGCAATGCAACTCGCCACGGCGAGCAACCTTACTCGCCATAGCGAGCTAAGGCAGAGAGCATGTAGCATTTTGCAATTTCGACTTGAGTGCCATTGTGTGCCTGAACATACCTAGTAATGATTAGGAATGAATGTAGGACAAGATTGAACCTAGAACACCACTAGTTTGGAAATTGACTGGTACTCGCCATGGTGAGTAGGAACTCTCGCCTCGCGAGCACTTCCAGATTGGAGTGTCTTGAGTGTTTGTGCGATCTGTGTCGCACGTTTTGATCAAGAGTGAATCCCTAATTGGTAATGAGACCTAATGACGATGTTTAATGCAATCTGTAAAGCCATTTAAGATATGTCGATATTAATTGAGCATGATTAATGTACTATGCATTATGTAAGATATGAATTAAATATTATGATGCCATTGAATTGTAATTGATATAATGATATCATCCTGTTGTTGTGTGACTTGACTATGCTGCTGCTGTTATTTAACTAAGTGCATAATGTCTATATATGATGAATAAGATGACGTTTAGCTCCAAATTATTGGATGCATATTGATATGATGATTACGGTGATTTGTTGATAAGAGTTCATGCATTAGCATTTCATTGAGCTTAGTCCTCACCACGATTATTAGGAGCTTTGTCCTCCGCACGATTTATTAGGAGCTTTGTCCTCCGCACGTTTAAAGTATATTAATACTTATGATGACGATTGGTACCACATGCATATAAGGAGTCTAAAAGCATTGTCGCATTGTCGTGCCTATGATGCTATGTTGTTGATGATGATTGAATATGTGAATATGTGATAATTGTTTATCAAATATGCAAAGTTGTTTAAGATTGATTATGATGTTAATGTTAATTTATGATTCGAATTACATTGATTAACATTATTTTGTTATGAAATCTCACCCCTTCTGCTTGAAAATGTTGCCCTTCGTATGGGTAACTTGCAGGTGATCGTGCTTAGTGTGCAGTTTGCTATTGTGAGTGGCCTTGCCTCACTGTGTCGTCTAGGTCGCTCTGATACGTAACGGGATGGGGTTTTGATATGCATGCTTCATTCTATTACGTGAAACGTTTATGTTATTTTTATAAGATTGTTTAACTTTTGAAATACTTTGATGGGGCCTGCGTGCCAAAGCGTTTTATGGATTATGAAATAATTTCCGCTGCAATGTTTAAGATATTTGGTTAAATTGTTATTTAACTGTTTTGGATTATGTTAAATGTGTTATCCCGTTTGTTTATGTTGTTTACTCTGATAAATGTTTATGAAATTTTTATGTTGGGAAAACGGGGTGTTACAATTGGTATCAGAGCAGGTCGGTCCGTCCGGTCAATTAGAAGAGTCTTGTCGAGTCTTAGTAATATTTGTATTACTATCTTATGTTGTTGTTGCTACTTGTTGTAGAATATCATAAATGGCTGGAAGGAACGATGCTGCGTTAGCTGCTGCTCTACAAGTTGTTGCCCAAGCTGTGGGACAACAACCTAACGCAAATGCTGGTGCGAATGCTGAGACGAGGATGTTGGAGACTTTCATGAAGAAGAACCCTCCAACTTTCAAAGGAAGATATGACCCTGATGGAGCCCAGACGTGGCTTAAAGAGATTGAGAGGATCTTCCGTGTTATGCAGTGCACTGAAGATCAGAAAGTGCGGTTTGGTACTCATCAGCTAGCTGAGGAAGCTGATGACTGGTGGGTTAGCCTTCTACCTACCCTTGGGCAAGAAGGAGCTGTTTTGACTTGGGCTGTGTTCAGGAGAGAGTTCCTGAGAAGATACTTTCCGGAAGATGTTCGCGGGAAGAAGGAGATCGAATTCCTTGAGTTGAAGCAAGGAAACATGTCTGTGACAGAGTATGCTGCCAAGTTCGTGGAGTTGGGAAAGTTCTACCCACACTATACAACTGAGAATGCTGAGTTCTCGAAATGCATCAAGTTCGAGAATGGTTTGAGGCCCGACATCAAGAGGGCGATCGGATACCAACAACTCCGAGTTTTCCCTGATTTGGTGAACAGCTGTAGGATCTACGAAGAGGATACCAGAGCTCATTACAAGGTTGTTAATGAGAGGAAGACTAAGGGCCAGTAGAGTCGCCCTAAGCCTTATAGTGCCCCTGCTGATAAGGGCAAGCAGAGAATGGTCGACGATAGGCGGCCTAAGAAGAAGGATGCTCCTTTGGAGATTGTTTGTTTCAACTGTGGCGGGAAAGGCCACAAGAGTAATGTTTGTCCTGAAGAGATCAAGAAATGTGTCCGGTGTGGCAAGAGGGGTCATATCGTAGCTGATTGCAAGCGTAAGGACATTGTGTGTTTTAACTGCAATGAAGAGGGTCACATTAGTTCACAGTGTACTCAGCCTAAGAGGGCGCCGACTACTGTTAGGGTTTTTGCTTTGACTGATACTCAGACAGAGGATGAGGATCGTTTGATCAGAGGTACTTGCTATATTAATAATACTCCTTTAGTTGCTATTATTGATACTGGTGCTACTCATTGCTTTATTGCTTTCGATTGTGTTTCTGCTTTGAGTCTTGATTTGTCTGATATGAATGGAGAGATGGTCATTGAAACTCCAGCTAAGGGTTCGGTGACTACTTCTCTCGTATGTTTGCGTTTTCCTTTGTCTATGTTTGGTCGTGATTTTGAAATAGATTTAGTTTGTCTACCTTTGAGCGGTATGGATGTGATTCTGGGTATGAATTAGTTGGAGTACAACCATGTTCATATTAATTGTTTTAGCAAGTCAGTGTATTTCTCTTCCGCCGAAGAGGAAAGTGGTGCAGAGTTCTTATCTACTAAGCAGCTGAAGCAAATGGAACGTGATGGCGTTTTGATGTTTTCTTTAATGGCTTCTTTATCTATTGAGAATCAAGCAGTGATTGATAAGCTACAAGTGGTATGCGATTTTCCTGAAGTTTTTCCAGATCAAATTCCTGATGTGCCTCTAGAGAGGGAAGTTGAGTTTTCTATTGATCTTGTTCCTGGAACGAAGCCGGTGTCGATGGCACCTTATCGTATGTCTGCTTCCAAATTATCTGAGTTGAAGAAACAGTTGGAAGATTTTCTTGAGAAGAAATTTGTTAGACCAAGTTTTTCACCTTGGGGAGCGCCAGTTTTACTAGTGAAAAAGAAAGATGGTAGTATGAGGTTATGTATTGATTATCGACAGTTGAACAAGGTAACTATCAAGAATAGGTATCCACTTCCGAGAATTGATGATTTGATGGATTAGTTAGTGGGTGCACGTGTTTTCAGCAAGATTGATTTGAGGTCAGGTTATCACCAGATTAAAGTAAAAGATGAAGATATGCAGAAGACAGCTTTCAGAACGCGTTATGGTCACTATGAGTATAAAGTTATGCCTTTTGGTGTTACCAATGCACCTGGAGTGTTTATGGAGTATATGAATCGCATCTTCCATGCATTTTTGGATCGGTTCGTAGTTGTGTTCATCGATGATATTCTGATTTACTCCAAGACTGAAGAAGAACATGTTGAGCATCTGAAGATTGTCTTGCAAGTGTTGAAAGAAAAGAAACTTTATGCCAAGTTGTCTAAGTGTGAATTCTGGTTGAAAGAAGTGAGTTTTCTTGGTCAAGTTATTTCTGGTGATGGTATTGCTGTGGATCCGTCTAAAGTTGAAGCGGTATCGCAATGGGAGACTCCTAAGTCAGTTACAGAGATTAGAAGCTTCTTGGGTTTAGCTGGTTACTATAGAAGGTTTATTGAAAGGTTTTCCACGTTAGCTCTTCCGCTAACCCAGTTGACTTGTAAAGAAAAAGCTTTTGTGTGGGATGTTCATTGTGAGAACAGTTTCAGTGAATTGAAGAAGCATTTGACGACTGCTCCAGTTTTGATTTTGCCTAAGTCCGATGAACCTTTTGTGGTGTATTGTGATGCGTCCAAGTTGGGTTTAGGAGGTGTTTATGCAAGAAGGTAAAGTGGTGGCTTATGCTTCAAGACAGTTGAGAATTCATCAGAAGAATTACCCGACGCATGATCTAAAGTTGGCGGCTGTGGTCTTTGTATTGAAGATATGGAGACATTACTTGTATGGTTCAAGATTTGAGGTTTTAGTGATCACAAGAGTTTGAAGTATTTGTTCGATTAGAAGGAATTGAATATGAGGCAGCGCAGATGGCTTGAATTGTTGAAGGATTATGACTGTGGTTTGAATTATCATCCAGGTAAAGCTAATGTTGTTGCAGATGCCTTGAGTAGGAAAACATTGCATATGTCCCCTTTGATGATTAGAGAGTTCGAGTTACTTGAACAGTTCAGAGATATGAGTTTGGTTTGCGAATGGTTACCTCAGATTGTGAAACTGGGTATGCTGAAGATTGATAGTGAATTTTTAAAAGTATCAAGGAAGCTCAAAGAGTTGATGTAAAGTTTGTGGACTTGTTGGTTGCTAGAGATCAGACTGAAGACAGTGATTTAAAATCAATGATCAAGGTGTGTTGAGATTCCGAGGAAGAATTTGTATTCCAGACAATGAACAGATTAAGAAGATGATTCTTGAAGAGAGTCATAGAAGTAGCTTGAGTATCCATCCGGGAGCAAGGAAGATGTATCATGATTTAAAGAAGATTTTCTGGTGGTCTGGTTTGAAACGAGATGTGGCAAAGTTTGTGTATTCCTGCTTAGTTTGTCAGAAGTCAAAGATTGAGCATCAGAAACCTGCTGGTATGATGGTATCTTTAGATGTGCCAGAATGGAAATGGGATAGTATATCCATGGATTTTGTGACGAGTTTGCCGAATACTCCGAGAGGGAACGACGCAATTTGGGTAATCGTTGATCGATTGACGAAGTTGGCTCACTTTTCTACCGATCAATATTAGTTTTCCTTTTGCCCAGTTGGCAGAGATTTATATCAAGGAGATTGTGAGGTTACATGGTGTTCCTTCGAGCATTGTATCAGATAGAGATCCAAGATTTACTTCTAGATTTTGGAAAAGTTTGCAAGAGGCTTTGGGTTCGAAGTTTGAGATTGAGTTCGGCTTGTCATCCACAGACAGATGGACAGTCGGAGAGGACAATTCAGTCGCTAGAGGATTTGTTGAGAGTTTGTGTGCTTGAGGCAAGGAGGAACTTGGATAGTCATCTTCCGTTGATCGAGTTCACATACAATAATAGTTGTAACGCCCTCTTTGAATTATTTGTTTTATTTGATTATTTTTAATGAGTTTAGAATATAATTAAATGATTATGTGATTTATTAAGTGGCTTATTTTAGTATTTAATAGAATAAGATTTGAAAATAAAATAAATATTGAAGTGTGAGCTGTTTTGGAATTTAGAGGAGTTTAGTGGAAATAGAGGAAATAAGAAAAATAGAATGAGGAATATATAAGAAGAAAACTAGGTTTAGAAACTTTTTTACGTGAAACTGCTTTTTGGAGAAAAAGGGAAAACAAGAGAGAGGAGAACCAAGAGAGAGAGAAGCCGCCGATCATTCATTCTAAGGTAAGGGTGAGACTAACATTCAATTCTATTAATCTATATAATTCTTGATGATTTTATTTAACAAGTGTAGGATTGGTTTTAGAGAATTGAAAAAGGGTTTAACCTTGTAGTTGTTAATAGGTTTTGATGTCAAAGAGATTAGGGTTATATTGAATTTAATTATTGAAAGAGTATGTAAACTATTGAATTAACGTAAGTGGAGAGTTTCATTCATCATAAGGGTTATGTACACGTGTGGGTAGTGAAGGGTTGTTAATTTTCGTTGTTTTATTATATACGCGTGATAGTGTCATCGATGGCTTATACTTATTACTAGAGATATATACAAATCCTTATTGATGCCTATATATGTTTTCATTCTTCTTATGCGTATTTATAATCGGTGTAATGAATAAGCACAGTACTACAATGATTTTTAATTCAAAACTACTTGTTAATCTCCTAAATTGTGAAACAATATCCGATACATGACTTGCTGTTCAATTTGTTATTTAAATTCTATTGAGAATAGTTCAGTATAATTGTATTTCATTTGTTGCTCTTTTGTATCTACCATGATATTAGCCACTAGTTTAGATTAGAGGATTCAAGAGGGGAACATGATTTTTCTAAATAAAATCATTGATAGTGCTACTTTTGAAGAAATAAATAGTAACGTGATAATTTATTTTCTTTTGTACATGTTTGTTGAGCCAGCCATCTTAATTGAATAAGACGAGAATAACTAATTTAATTAGCTATTTTAATTGGCTTAAATAATTATGTGTTATTATGTGTTAATGGGTGATGCGTAATTGTCGAGTCATTTTAACGATGATCTATGAAGCTGATTTATGATGATTTGATGTTGTTATATTGTGATATAATTGTATATGCATTAATTGAATTAATTGTGAATAATTGAGACGTTGATTGACTTGCATTTGATATTATTATGTCATGTTGTTTTTGTATACTGCTGTGTCGCTGTTGTTATTTAACTAAGCTGCATAAGTCGGTCTAAGTTGATTAAGATGATGATGTTCCAAATTATTGGACTATTTAAGAGGTCGTTGAATTAAAATGTTTAAGAGGTCGAGTCCATGCATTAGCATTCAGCGATTGGGGCTTGATGCTCCGGAAGTATAATAATACTCAAATAGCGATTGGGGCTTGATGCTCTGGAAGTATAATAATACTCAAATAGCGATTGGGGCTTGATGCTCTGGAAGTATAATAATACTCAAATAGCGATAGGGGCTTGATGCTCCGTATTGGTACCACATGCATATAAGAGTCTAAGTTGCATAATCGAGTTGGAGTCACATTTGCCGAGTCAAGGATGTTTAAGTTGATAAGTCGTGAAGTTGTAATTGTTTATACAAACTATGGTTGAAGTGCTAAATGATATATTACTATCTATAATGAATATTAAGATGATTTGATGTTGATTAAATATAATTGTTGAATCATATGCTTAATATTATTGTTTTGTGAAATCTCACCCCTTCTGCTTGGAAATGTTGCTTTCGTATGAGTAACTTGCAGGTGATCGAGTTTAAGATGCTGTTGTGAGTGGATTAGCTCTCATGTGTGTCTTTAGGTGCTCTGATACGTAACGGGATGGGAACTTTGTTATTACTTTTATATTCCTTACGTATTGTTTTTGAAGATTCATGACTATGTGTTTAGATTGGATTTTTATGATACATTTATAAAGAGGCCTTAGTGCCAAAGACTGTTTTTAGTTGTTGAAGAAATTCCGCTGCAAAGTATTTAAGATTTTGTTATTGAATTTTAAAGGATAAATAGTTATTTATTCAGTTTATGATTTTAAGAAAGAATGTGATATCCCGTTTATGTTGTTTACTCTGATAAATGTTTAGAAATTTTCATATTGGGAAAATGGGGTGTTACAATTGGTATCAGAGCAGGTCGGTCCGTCCGGCCAAGTAATTGAGTAGAGTTGTGTCGAGTAACATTTGTATTAATGTCTTTATGCTGTTTGATTGGTTGTTGTTGTGTTTCTGATTGATAGATATGTTTATTATGTGATCATGTTTGATTGACTAACTTTAATGTGGTTTATATGTTTTGTTTGAAGTTTCTATTTGGCTATATATAGTTTAAGATATTTAGGCAATGATTGAATTCTTTTCTTGTGTGCTTTGAATTTCGAGGACGAAATTCTTTTAAGGGGGGTAGAGTTGTAACGCTCTCTTTGAATTATTTGTTTTATTT